>NC_056741.1:660683510-660718510 GCF_019279795.1 Protopterus annectens | reverse complement strand
AGTGTGCATGGCCACATGGAATCTCAGCAGAAGGTGTTGCTGACCTACGTCCATGTGACTGATGCTATACTCAAACCAGATGTTCCAGCACAGACAACATGTGGTCAATGACTGACAATGTCTCACCCCACCGTCTGTCCAGTACATCAGTGAAATGATCCATGCCATCACCAATGTGGTAAAGGGAGTCACAGATGTAAGACTGTGCTGCTTCCATAATCCTGAGAATCCATCTGATGTGTTCAAAACATGCCTGTACCTCCATGATAGACTGAAACATGCATCATGACCCATGATGTGACACCTGTGACAGGTGTTAGATGTGCAGCAGTCCTCCTTCAAGCACCCCTGTTGATCTGTCTGTATAGCCAGTGTCTACACTTACCATTGCCATAGTTGCCACACTCTCCTGTTCAATGTCGCCACACTCTGACTGTCCAATATCTGTGGCCTCAAGGACTGGGTATGTGTGGGCATACTGACTGTGTGTGGGGATTATGGGGTAGGAAGTGGGATGTCAACTTATGGGACAGATTCGACCCCCAACAGCCCCACCTGTACCTCACTATGGCCATCTTTATTATCAGAGTCTGATGAGACACTGACATCAGGTTGTGAGGGGGACACACTCCAACCCACACATTCACCCATGAGGAGGAAGACAAAATAAATACATTACTGCACTATTATGCATGGTAATCCACACACACACACGCACACACGCACACACACATACACACACACACACACACACACACACACACACACACACACACACACACACACACACACATGTGAGGAGCCACAACTGCATTACAAATACCACATCTTTTTTCTGATCCCATGCGCAACACACAAACAAACTACAACATACAAACAAGAGAGGCTCTTTATAACATGTACTGCAGCTACGTCTGGTTAATGTTGCCAGTACTATACAACTGTGAGATAAGCAATATATCAGTGCATGTGATAGACCTACACCTAAAACACAGTGCACCCGTCTTGAGTATACTATGCCAGTTATAGTATCACTGCTTCAGGTGCGTGAGCAGGCATCTGTGAGAGATTGCCTCCTGTATAGCAAACTGCATAGACCTTCTCAAAAATAAGTGCAGATGTGTTCCTGCAAATACACAACTGTGATTATTCATGCAATGCACTTCAGTTAACCCTTCCGAAGCATAACAGTTATGCTAGGGAAAATGGCAGCCCTTAACATACTTAGGGTATATATGAACCATAAAACATCAGTATCACACTTACCAGGTACAGGACCTTGGACTCCAGCCACACATGATGTACCTATGGAAATGTGATGGAGATGTATTGTCAGCACTATCAAATGTGGCATTGTTACAGGGTAATATGTGCATATATCAACATGTACACTAGCTAATGTGATACTGCCTACATTGCTGACATTCTGAGTATGTGTGCACAACTGCGCATTAAAACCACCCCCCCCCAATGCAGAAAGATCTGACACACGTGTACTGGTATGTAGAGGCTGCCACAATGACTGATACAGTATTACAGTGATGAACACAGGAAGCTTACCTGGATGCTCTTCTGATGTGGATGCTTTGGCATCCACCTCTTGGATGTATAGGGTAATGGATGGTTTAGAGCTGGTGGTTGATCCCATGTTTGCCAAGAAATCCTCTGTGGCCAAGAGTGGTTGTTCTGCTGCAAGCTCTCCACCGGTGGCATCATGGTCTCTGGCCACAGTGGCAGCCCTTTGCCATGCAGCATTGACCATATCTGTTGCCCGGTGTCAGACTTTCTTGTTGATTCTGTCCTGTAGCCCTATTTGGTTGACTGCTGTGATAAGGTCAGCCCACAGTGCTGCACATTGTTCATGATGCTGGTGACTCCTGGACAACAAAATGTCAAGATGCAGTCTGAGGTTTTCCAGGATAACATTCTTTTTCAGCATCTGAAAATGGTGGGTGCATCCTTCGATACATCCTTCCTGAAAGAAAACAAGAGGGGAACACATCACAGGACCAAATATGAGGATAGTGACCATGTACAGACCCTGCACAACCAAAATGGCCTGCTCTATCCACTGCTACCTCCCATGGCATGCCCTAGAGTCTATCAATGCACTATGTATGTGGCTGTCACCAACATAGTAGCAATACTGGTTATATCCCTGTGTGCCATGACAGAGTGTGCTGTATGTCTCCACACCCATCAATGCTGCCTACTGTGGTGTGTACTCTATGGGCAAAGTCCCACTACTATGTCATACAGCCACTGTCAGACAAATAGGTGTGTGTTATTACAAGTATATGAGGACAGTCCAGCAACACCAGTGTGCCACAATGACAGACAGCAATGCAAACCTGCTGTAGTATATCTTCCCTGTAGGTGTCATACCTTTCCAGTACACAGATGTTTACAGAATGTGCACATGTGCCTGATATATGTGGTCTTTTTGGCACAAACGTGGATATCTGTCAAATGGTTGGCCAATAATTGATGGTTGTCAGAATATAGAGAATCTGGCAATCTGGCTGTCACATCCCAGAAACCTCAGGAAAAATGTATGCTACAGTAATATCTGTCACTCTATTCAAATTTCATACTCTTTCTTTGTATGACCAATATGTGCACTCTGTTGCTGAGGTTGGGCATGTGCCTCCCCACTAATAATGGCTATGACCTGAATTTCTGCTGTAGGGGATTGCCAGATATGTTAACTTTAGTTCTGAAGTGATGAGATACGAATGTCGACAAAAAAGTGATCTAGCCAGATTACATCAGGGACAGTCAGGGACATCTTTACAATGTGTGAATTATTCTTGTGTGACATTCACAGACTGAGAGGATCTGAATGACAGTACATCATGTAATATTACAGCTGTGCCCACCCTTACTTACTGTCAATAGGTCTAACTCATAATCCAGTATATTTCGTACAGTAGCTGACTGTTGTAGGAGGGAGTGAGAGGGCCACAGCTGTGATTTCATTCAGAGCGGGCACAGTTGAGAGGCATGCCTGTAGCTGTTGGACAGCATAGTATTACCAATATGTCATTCCCATAGATGTACTAGAGGCCTACTATTGTAATCCCTATTCCCCATAACTGTACCCTTCAATCTGTGTCCCATTATATGGGGACTTGTATTACATACCTGGTAGAGTGTTACACTCCTTCTGTGAAGAAATCCTCAAGAAAAAAGCTTGCTAAATCATAGTCTGTCTTGATAAAGTGACTTACAGACCTGTTTTCCATAGGCAGTTGATTGCCTGTTGCACATAATGCTCATTAACAGGTAATTGCCTGTGCACCAATCCATGGCTCAGACTTGATAATTGTATCTAAAACAGCTGGGTTGCACTTTCATTAGCCAATGACATGGCACCACACTGCAGTATTTAAGGCCTTCATGTAGACCTTGGCCCCTTTCGTAGTCTTTATGATGGACATTAGTGAGGTGTGGAGACTACAGCATCACAGAGGGTAGGTACAGATACTGTCCACTATAGTGATTTATGAGGTATGGCCACAGTTTTGCATGTAATGTTTGGCCATTGTCAAATGACGTTGTGATTATCTGGCAGTTCAGTGTTAAACATTGTGGGTTGTGGTCAGTAAGGGGGGAAGAGACATGTGAGTGTTAGATATCATACCCATCGGAATATGCATGCTGTTGCAGAAGCTGCTATTCTATCAGCTCACTATGTTTGTAGAGGCAAACTGTGAAACATGTCCCTGCCACTGGACTATTGCTTCTCCACCTCTTTATGTATGGGTTTTGCTTGGATCCCTTGTTCTAGTGGGTTGTGAGGTATGGTAGGTCTGTAGCAGGTAGCTTAACATACAACTGCATATGTTGCAGGCTGCAGCTGCTGGTGCAGCCTAGGACACATGGGAGGAGTGTGAACACTTCAGAGGGCAGCAAGCTGTATGTGTAAGTGAGGGAACAATGTCAGCTCTGTCATTACAGCGGAGGGCAGCCATAACAGTCCACTTGAGGCATGTGCTTAAGGTACATCTGTTATGTAACAGTGCCAATCACATAGTAGCAGGCGACATATAGTTAGGCTATATGAATATGTGCAGTGTGTCCCTACCTACAGGCCTTTGACTTGCAAACTTGGGTAGTAGTTAACTCATTCCCTCCAGTAGAGCTCTTTTGAGTGTGTACTTTTAACTCCCAGTGAGTGTGGCTTCAGCCTATAAAAAAATGAAGTTATCCCCTTACAATTCTAAAGGCTCATTACCAGAGTTCAAATATCAAAACAATTGTGTTTGCCATCATGTATGCTTCAAGATAAAATATTCTGATACCTTGTATGTAACATGGTTTTGGAATTATTAATGCAAATATGAACAGGCAATATTTGACACCTAGAAGAACAGTAGGAGGTAACTGCAGAAATGCCTGGAGACGTCACTCAGCTGTAATGAGTTAATTCAGTAACAGCAACCTCTTTGGGTTAAAATTGCATGACTCAGTCATTATTTGCTAAATTCACAAGAATGCAATTGAAGTGCAACACATTGGATTCGTACCCTCTGAGTGGCAAAATGTACTGCATGCAAGGAATTTAACAGACTGAGCTACTGAATTAGTCTTGCAGTAGATGTATTTGCAAGATATATGTGCATGGGTACAGTTTGTGACATGCTGTCTGTATCCATCGATATGTGCATGGCTTTCAAAGGCAGTTGTTGTGCAGCAGGAGCCCAGTTGTAGATATATGTACTTTGCCATTGCTGCCTTAGCAGGTGTGTTTAAAGATGTTGCTGATGAAAGGGGATGGTTACCTGATATCATACCTCTCAACCTGTGAGAGCAAGAATTGTGGACAAAGCCATCCATACAAGTGGGACAAAGGTACAAAAACTAGAGACAATGTTTACATATTGCTCTTATAAATGTAGAATGTTGATAGAATAACAGGATTTGCATTAGCATGTGTTTTTTGGAGGGTATGAAATGTGACATTCAAATGTCAGTCAAGATTTTCTAATTTCAGTCTTTAATGACTGGCCAGTACTTTACCAGAAACATATGTTTTTGTGAAAATTGGTGTAAAACTCTGGAAATTCTCCAACAGTCTGTACAGTTGACAGCTATATCTGCTATCCCAAGCTTCACGTACATCCATTAATATTTATTTGGCTGTGTACTGGTATAGTGTCTGCATCACAGTCCCAAGTACAATGCCATTTTTCCCATTATATGTACTTGCAGTGATCAGGGGTAATCAGTATATTTTGCTGGAAAAACCTGTTTTAATTCGTGGCCAAGTCGGCTAATGCACTGTGCTGTAGTTGACAGGGGCCTGGGTGTGAGACATGGCAGGGGAGATTATTTTGCAGATGTGCTTAACACTGTGAGAAAGACATAAGATGATTAAGGCACTTTTAAGTAGTTTTAAGTGGATTTGCATAGTTTTGCATGGCTTGCCACTTAGCCCCACTTAAACCCACACTAAAAAGAAAAAAGAAAAGAAAAAGGGGGTGATAAGAAAGTGATGAACTGGGGGCAAGCAGGGGGAAAAACATTTTGAAAGACAGGTAGGGATGTGCAGGATTGGTGTAGAAAAGGACCATAGCTCTCCATTTCTTGTACAGCAACAACTGTGAATTTTTACAGATTTTGTACATGAATTTGGACTCTCAAACTTCAGAGAGAGGGGTGAGGACAACAGAAATGTGTTGTCAAGACAGTCAGATATAATTCATTGTGTCCAGTGGACACGTGCGAAATGGAGAGCTATGTATGGGGCAATATATCTATATATATATATATATATATATATATATATATATATATATATATATATATATATATATATATATTTTTTTTTTTTTTTTTTTTTTTTTGTGGGATAGGTGCCCATTTTTTTTAAGAATAGAGTGGAATATTGTAGAAGAGATATCTGTACATATGGGGAGGTAAGTTTGGTAGGAAAGGGTGCATTTTCAGACAGACAAGACATCATACAGGGCAGTGTGTGACAGATGAAGGGGTAAATAACTTGGATGGGGAGGGTGTTGTGGAATCAGAAGTGCATGTGCCTACAGGTGGCAGCAGCATGACTGAGATCCCCACCCATGGGCAGTCAACACTGCTCCTTCACTGCCCCAAAGGTGGTTGTGCTGGGGGATGGGCACCGGGACCCTCAGGTTCCACCAGCTTGTCCAGTCTGCCATCAATCCAGCACAGGCATTGTTCATAACTCCTATGCAAAATCCTGTGCACCATGGCTGGTAGTTGATCCTGGGTAACAACCCCCACCACCCCCACTCCCAGGGGTGGACAGGCCTTTTCTCCTGAGGTAGTGCCATCGGAAAGTGGTGGAGGGTCAGCAGAGGTGGCATCACTGGCTTGGGAACCAGAAGAGCTGCTATCTGGTGCCACAACTGGCTGAGGCAGGGTAGGCAGATCAGCAGGAACCAGCCTACCCAGATGTTCCGTGTGTTTAGAGGTAAAGTAAAAAACATTGATGAGTAGTGAACAAAACCACTGTTGTAATGAGATCATGCCAGAACATTGGAAATAACCCCATTACAGTTAACTGCATATTATGTGAAACACAACAATAAATAACAGAAAAGTCAGTATACTAACACCATGCCAGTAACAGTTATGGCATATGGTCAACAGAATACATAATTTAACAAGATATGTTAATATAACCACGAAGAACAAAAAAACAGGTAGGAACTTGCCAAACTTCAAGCAATGAACAGACAAAGCAATTCCTGTGGAAATAGTAGAACAAAGTGTTGCAGCAACCTCCAAAGTAGATAAAAAGTTGATTTACTACAATAATCCAAGCCAGTAGTCAAGCGTGCTTTTGTCTTGTAACCCAAGACTTCTTCAGAACAAATTAAAATACATCAATACCATACTTAAATAGTCCCTGGTGAACAATTAAAGTTGATTGTCAATTACGAGCCAAAATGTAAGGAAGTCGTTATAAGGGCAAAAGTTAAAAATGCTTTTAAATTAATTAAGAGCCATCTTTTTAATGACATAAAAATGCATAAGAACACTTCCAAATAATTAAATGTGCAATAATACAATATTACAAAACTATGATTCACATTTTATATACTAAATGTCTTATTTAAAAATCCTTTTTTGATAAAAAATGTCTTCTAAAGCTTTAATGCATTGTACTTCAATACTGGCATGATACTACATGCCTCATTTATACCGGGGGGGGGGGGTGGAATTTAGTCTAAACTGCCACATTAACTCTTCCCCTCTCAAGTCTGTTCTTCCAATTCCCTACCCTCAAGTCTTTTATAAAGTATCTAAAAGTAGTAGAAAGTTAATTGTCAGTATAAAACCTGTATTGTGTATGTAAAAAACTGAATAATCCTGACAATATGGCAGGAAGAGTCTCATATAGGTTGTATGTAAATAAAATGTTAACAGCTTGGCAATAAAGGTTTACATCCCGGACTGCTTGTGTTTACTCTGATATCATACAGTAATACAGTGTTGCAATCTCTTAATAGTACTATTGTAGTAAGCACTGGTACCCACACTGTGCAACAGAAATAAAATGTGTAGGAATGTCTGTATACAACTGTTGTCATCACAAGGTCATATCGTACAACTGAAAGAGACTCAAACAGAAAACAGTGAAAAGATAGATAATATAATCCAAATAGCACACTCATCTAAGACATCCAATTGTTGTATTTTTAGCAAACGCAACCATGGTTCGAATCCTGGGAGTGGTAGTAAGCTGTATGCAGAATCATACCCCACAACTGTATAGATATTGTCAGAAAGTCCAGATAATTGGTTTAAGTCTCCTGCCTGTCAGTCTGTCTCCCTGGCAGATCACTGGGATGATCCCAGAAGTGTAAACAGCAAATTATGACATACAACTGACTGTCAGACATCATAACTGTCAGAAATATATATATAAGAACAAACCTGTCACTCTAACAACTCACCAAAGTGTTATGAGAGTAATAAGTAAAGTATGTCAGATATGTAAACTATGCCTAGAAATAAAAGATTGAAATCCTGGAGTGGTACTTTTTAGTCTGGTATGGAATGGCAATGTTAGTATTGCATTATCTCTGACTAATATGGTATTACTTATCACTGTCATCCACACAGTGTTACAACATAGAACTGTCTAGGAAACCCTGTATAAGAGTGTTGTAATTACAAGGTCATATTGTAAAACCACAGGTGACTTATAGACCAAATTCAGGGAAAATATATACTGCAATATCTGTATAACACACTGAACTGTGATGTACACTGTTGTATTTTTAGCACTCACAGCCATGGTTCGAATCATGGGAGTGGTAGTAATCTGTATGCAGAATCATATGCCTCGAATGTAAAAATCTGTCTGGAATGTCCAGAGAATTGGCCTATATCTGCTGGCTGTTACTCTGTCCCCCTGGCATACCAGCATGCTAATCTCTTCCATTTATGCAGCCTTTAATGTCATATAACTGACTGTCAGGCCTGTAAATATTTGGTAAATGTCTATGAAAACATACCTGTCATTGTACAACTCACCAAAGGTTTATGAGGGCAATAGTCAAAATATGTCCCAGCTTCACCTGAATGTTGTCAAGACATGCACATAGTGTGTACAATAACAGATGGAGAAGTATGTGCACAACATCAACCTTGAATCTGGGAATATGTGTAGGAACAGTAAGGTAGTGCTACCAAACAATACCTTCACATGTATACCAGGTAAGAGGTGTATACTGCAAGTAAAACACAGTTCATGTATATAGTTGTCCACATCCATACCAGTGTCCAAACTAAGGCCATAGGGTAGTGTAATAATACTTGTAAGGTACAGATCACAGCACTGACTAGGAAAGTAATGAGAACTACAGGGATATACACGTTAATTGACATCTTTGCCCCCCCACCATACCTGCAACAATAAGCCGTATGTGTACTATTAAATCTACTGCTGGGACATATGTCCTATTGTTTGATAAATATTGTAATTTGTTTCTGTGCATGTGCCATGTTGAAATACTCCCACATTGGTGGCATCCTGCCAACAATGTACCTGCATGCTGTTGTAATGGCAACTTTGGTTCCATATATGCATTTGTTCTGTTTGCTATGCAACTGTCCCATATCTGGTTCTTGGGGTTAATGGGAATATCCATGCATGCTGTTATACCTAATCCTGGAATGTGTTGACTATTACTAACCCACATATGTTTTAAAATTGAAACACCATAGCATGTTTGGGAAGGCCTGTCCCAGTGGACCCACCTCTCCCACCTCATCTAGCTGTGGCACTAGACACCAGCTCATCTGCGGCCCTCCCTGGGACCTCCTTGTCTGCTGGTCCTGCACAACTTTTGGGTAGAACTGCCTCAGGGGGTGGGGCTCGCCCTCCCCTGAGAATGGGTTCAGACAGGATACTGTCACCCATCATCAGGTCCAGGGTCTGGTGCATAGCGAGCTCTGCAGGGAGTTTGGAGATCAGCTACACCAGCTTGATGGGTGTGTGGTGCAACTAGAAGGCCAGCCTGCCCTTCCTACACAGTCCCCAGCACAGCCACCTTCAGGGCTGTGAAGGTGCAGTGATGACTGCCCATGGGTGGGGACCTCAGTCCCACTGTTTCCACTAGGGGGATCATGGGCTTCTGACTTCCAAACACCCTTCACCATCCAAGGGGTTTACCCCCCACATGTGTCATATACTGCCCCTGTATGCTGTCTTGTCTGTCTTGTCTGTTATCCTACCCAACCTATCTCCCCAAATATACCTACTATCCCTGCCCAATATCCCTCTCTCACCTTAAAAAAGGGCAATCTGTTCCCCCCAAAAAACACCCCATACATAGCTGTCCATTTCACACATGTGTCCATTGGACACATGTAATCTGGTCTAATTGGCTTCACAGCATATTATTGTTGTCCTCACACCACTATCAGGGGAATGAGTGTCCAAATCTACCTCCAAATCAGTGTATATGCACTGGCATGAAATGGAAATGGGCAGCTATGCACCTTCCCTACACCAGTCCTGCACATTCCTAGCTATTTTCCGTACTGTCCTTCCCTCTTCATGCCCCTTTATCACCACTTTCCTATCAACCCTTTTTCTTTTCTTTTAAAGAAATTAGCATGGAGGTAAGCAGTAGTAAGCCCTTTTAAGCAGCAGTAAGTGGGGTTAAGCCTGTTTGTGCAAGGGTAAGCAATGTGCACACAGAATAAGCAATTTTGGGGCTAACTCTCTGTAACCATATTTAACTGGAAGTTAGAATTGCTTACCATCACACAAATCCATGCAAACCCGCTTACAACTGCTTAAAAGTGCCTTAGTCACTCTGTATCCAAAAGCCCTTGTACTGCCTAGCAACAAAATAAACAGCCTTTGCAAGTCTAAAACCCAGGACCCTGCACACCATTGCCAAAGTGATTTACCACTAAGCCATGTCAGATATACATGACCTGATGTTTTCACAAACATATCATCCAGCATAGACATTCAACAGGACATGAAATGTATTTATACATGTAGATGTATGTGGGCATGTCCATATAGTTTGATATAGATATATACATATATATATATATATATATATATATATATATATATATATATATATATATATATATATATATATATATATATATATATATATATATATATATATATATATATACACACACACACACACACACACACACACACACACACACACACATCTATATATATATATATATATATATATATATATATATATATATATATATATATATGTGTGTGTATAAATGGATCTACCTTACAAGCTTGACACTTCACAAGATCGACATTTAGAATGACGAGACCACACACAAGACCGATGGAGCAGATAGCCGACACATCTATATATATATATATATATATATATATATATATATATATATATATATATATATATATATAGATCTACCTTACAAACTCGTCACTTCACAAGATCGACATTTAGAACAACGAGACCACAAGACCGAAGGAGCAGATAACCGACAACTTGTAATATAGACAGCGAAAACACCATGGGAAACGTGTGAGCGTGACTCTGAAAGTATGCGATAGTGAGACATTTAGGGTTAGGGTGTGGGTAAGGTGAGTGTGTGATAGTGAGGGATTTAGGGTTAGGGTGTGGGTAAGTTAAGTGTGCAATAGTGACGGACCTTAGGGTTAGGGTTTGGGTTAAGGTTAGTGCATAGATAGTTGTGTGTAAGGTGAAGTGTAGGTTTTTAGGTTGTTGTTGTGCTTGTGTTGTGTGTGTGTTGTGTGGAACAGCAAACTTTTTGTTTTGTTAACTGTCGGGATTGTGGTTTGTTGGGTGTTAGAAAAATATGTATTAATGTGCATATTAGTGCTTTTAAAAGCCCAAAAGGGTTAACACATTTATTCTATTTCATGCTGCATAAATCCATATAAACTGCGAATGCTTTCTGACCTTGTATTTTGTCAGCACAGCTAAAATCTTTTTTATGCCTTTGGAAATTTACTGAGAAGCAGATGATTTTCTGCTGGATTAGGAAAATAATGAATAGAACAATACCTTTTCTATAATGTTATTAAACTTAGACAATTAGCTCTGTTTGTGCTATGAGAAAATACAGGAAGGATAGATAAGTAGAACAAAGACTGCTTGAAGAATATGAACTATAATCAGTGTTTGCTTTATGCTTGAATTAGCAGAGTACCTTGAATTCTAACACAGCACTGTAGAAATAATTGTAACTAGCTAGTGGTCTCCAAGGCCATGTTGTTTTTCAAAAAGTTTTTCACAAATCTAGTAATGTCAGCAGAAAATCTTGAACAACATCTGCTGTGAAACAATATTGTAGGCTTGTATTTGATTACGTCAGCTTTAGAAGGTAATGTCTTGTAAAACAGTATAAGAATGGCTTACTTCCTGTTACTAATCAGACAAACTCTGTATTTGCATGCTTTTGTCTCCTTGCTGCAAGAATTAAAGTGCCTTAACCTGAACCTTACGTGTATTGGTCTTTGAAGTTTTTTCCTTTGACAGATTGGTCCTTCGGACCGGAAACCTTCACTTTGTCTCGGATCAGACAGGCCAGGTGGCTTGAAACCGTACAGGGAAGAAACCACATTGGTTCTTCTTATCTGAAAAGACCTCTGACTGAATTGGCGGTACAAAAGAGGCCAGCCACTTTCTGATCTGTGACTGAAGGACGGGTTTACCTCAAGCCAGGTGATCAATCACGAAGGCTCAGGTAAGATGAATTTACCTTCTCTCTCTTTTTTCTGTTTTAGATCAGGGACTTGATTAGCATTGTTTTGTCAGGAGATTTGTCTTGTACAGGTCAGGGACAAAAAAAAATTGCTGTCTTGTCATAGATCAGGGAAACAGAATAGGTAGGCAGTCATTCTGGAGAGAATATAAAAAACCCCGTGGTACTTCGTAAAAGGTAAGAAGGGTTACATAACATTCTAAAGTTTAGAACAAAATGGGAAATAAGTGTAAAAAAAAGACCCCAAACTCCACCATTAACTGAAGACGCAAAATTTATGCAATCACAACATGCCGATAATGTTAAATACTACTCAAAATGGGTTAATAAGTATGAATTTGATGGTAAATTAAAAAATCCTCGCTTGTTAAACTTGTCAAACAGCTTAAAACCAATTCCAGAGGTCGGGTAAAAAAGCAACATCAATTAGGAATTCCTCAGACACACAGGTGGATTGAGGAAGCAAACCATAGGGAACAAAGGAGCAATAATTCAAGAACAATGTTTTTAGATAAGGAGGATAATAACTTAGTAATAGCATCGGCCCCTGCACCCCCCCTCCCCCGCTTCCCTTTCCAGAATATGAAGCAAGTGGACAAGCTGGTCCACCCCCATGATATCCTGCTATTCCTGCAAAAGCAAAACCGTGTATCAGAGATCCTGTCGAGACTAGGTCTCGAACACGTAACTCAAGAGGGGATATTGAGTTGTATCCAATAAATAGAAATTCACGGTCTATGAGTGAAGAAGTGATATGCCCACTCATAGAAGTACCTAATCCTCAGGCAGGACAAGAAGGACAGGACCCAACTCTCCTAGTGTACAGACCGTGGACACCGGAAGATATCCGGAAAGCCACTGAGGGAATTCCCCATCCAAAAGTTAATTTTAGAAAATTCTTAGAAGACTTACAAGGCATGAGGTTAAGTTATAACTTAAATGGAGAAGAAGTAGAAAAAGTAGTCAGAAAAATCGTGGGACCAGATTGGCACATGATCAGTGGCAACTGGAATCCCCGTGACGCTGAACACAAACCCCTCCCACATAGCAGCGCAGAGCTAGACAACAGAGTGAAAGGTCTTACAGACTGAATCTTTGAGAAATGGAAGCCTAGGGCAGACTGGACTTGCATTAATCAATGCATCCAACAAGAAGGTGAAACTGTTGACAGATATTATGCTAGATTATTAGAGTGTTTTAATAACCATTGTGGAATGCAGGTTCCTGAAGATCAAACACATGATTCCCCATATGAGAAGCAGTTAAAGAATGCATTTTTAAAAGGCAGTATTGCACCCATAAGCAGCTTTATCACAAAGCACATGGTAGATCATCGTACAAGTAGACTGCAGTCACTACTTGAATATGCTAGACATGCAGAGAGGCATTTTAATAGCAAAAAGAAAAAGAAAGCCCAAGTATTTTCTGTAGAAGATGGAGCAGAAGTTTATGTAGTACAGTCTGGGAAAAAGGGCAAGAAAAATGCACAGGGAAACAAACAATCTGATTAACGATCAGAGGACTTTGAAGGGCGAAAGAAAAGTACTTTAAATGCAGTAAAAAGGGACACTTGGCAAGGGATTGCAAGAAAAACAAGAAGGCAACCACAGAAGATAAGGAGAGTGAGGACTGACTATATGATAGCCAGGAATCACTAGAAGAAAATAGCCGAGAAAAGACAAATGCAAATGTGATAGAGGGTGTAGAGGATGTGACAGAAGAAATAGAGGAGGTGCAGGAAGTCACGGATAGTGAAGAAAATGAAATTTTATACTTAGCTTTATTGAGCTTGGAGCTCTATTTAGCAGACACGAAACCAGAAGTTACACTCCTGGTAGAGGGAAGGGAAGTCAACTTCTTGTGTGACTCAGGAGCATCACGAACCCTGATATATCCCTCCAAACTAACAGAAAATTCAGAGTCACCTGATTACATATTAGTGAAAGCAGCTAATGGACAGCTGTATTGGGAGCCCCTCTCCAATAACATTGCAATAACTGATCCTATATCAGGATTAACCCAGAAAAGCAAAATTGTTGTTTCTGCAAAATGCCCATTAAACCTCTTGGGCAGAGACCTTATGCAGCTATTTGAGATAGCAGTAGTTCCAACTATGCAGGGTATGGAAGCACAGCAACAAATTGATACTTTTGCAGTGCGATCAGAGGGTGAAACATTTTACTGGTACAGCCAGGACTTGGTTACGACTGGTCCAGGGGCAGTAACCGAAGAGCTGATGAATGTAGCCATCAGCAAGTTCCCCTCCCTTGACACTGATAAACAACTTTTGTTGCACTGTACTCTGTATTATTGAAGCACACCAGGACCTGACAAGGAATATGAGCAAGAGTTGTTTAGAAACCGTGCAAACAGATTAGTATTACGTAATCTGTACTGGGACATAGAAGGGAACAGTGTAGTTAGCTGTTCATTACCCCAGGAGTTCTTTGCACTTTATAAATCTAATTGATTACCACATGTAAGCTTAACTAAGGACAAAAATGTAAAATGGGCAGACTTAGGAGAAAAAGTCACGAGATGGGAAAAACAGTCAGAGTTAGAACTGTCAGAACAGGGAGTACAGAAGCAGAAGTTAAATTGGATAACACAGACAAACCCAGCTGTACACTTGCAGTCTAGCGAAGACAGTTGATTAGCACTCTTATTAAAAGAGGAAGAAGATGCCTTACAAAGCATACCAGAAACTCTCAGGTCAACAGGTAAATCAGATGTAGGACTTATTCGTACAGCAGGACCAGTTACTATCATGCCAAAGTCAGCATTTAGACCACAAAAGAGACAGTACCCCTTGAGAAAAGATGCGGAGGTAGGAATCAAACCTATTATAGCAGCTTTACTTAAGGAAGGAGTACTGGTGGAATCTCCTGATTCACCATATAACACACCCTTATTTCCTGTTAGGAAAGCAAATGGAGAATGGCGTATGGTCCAAGATTTGCAAGCTGTAAATGACTCAGTAATACCAAGGGCACCTACGGTGCCAGATCCACACACCCTGTTGAATGATTTAAAACCTCAACAGAAATATTTTTCTGTGGTAGATATCAGCAATGCATTCTTTTCGATACCAATACACCCTGACAGCCATCATTAGTTTGCATTCACATTTCAGGGAAAAGTCACACATATACATGACTACCACAGGGATATTTTGAAAGTCCGACAATATTCTCACAAGAGATGGCAAGCAACTTGGCGGGATTTACCCCACCGAGAGGCAGTCAGAATTTACTTTATGTTGATAACATCCTGCTGGCAGCCCCCACCCAGCAAGATTGCAAAGAAGATACCATAGCGTTATTACAATTTTTAGCCACTCAAGGACATAAAGTAAATAAAAATAAATTGCAGCTTTGGAGAAAGTAAGTTAAACACCTGAGATATGTAATATCCAAAGAGGGCAGAACATTAGATGAGGACAGAAAAATAGCAATTTTACAAGCACCAAAACCTACTACCAAGAAGGAAATTATGTCCTTCCTGGGTTCGACCAATTTTTGTCTGAGCTGAATTTCAAACTATGCCTTGGAATCTGCACCTCTGACTAACTTGATATACAAGGAGCCTATGGCAGCACAAGATTTATTACAATGGACACCAGAAGCAGAATCTGCTTTCTGCAAATTGAAACAGTTGATAGCATCCTCATTAGTTTTAGGATTACCAAACTATCATTAACGTTTTTTCCAAACTGTGGATTGTAAGCAAGGTTATATGACATCAGTGCTAACACAACAGCATGGGGACAAGCAACGCCCCATTGCTTACTATTCATCACAACTGGACCCAGTGGCGCGGTCTTTACCCCACTGTGTACAAGCAGTAGTCGCAGCTGCAATGGCAGTGCAGGCTTTGGCCTCAGTAGTGTTGTTCCACCCTCTCACATTGAGAGTGCCTCATGCAGTCATGATTATTTTACAGCAAGAAAAAGTAGCATATCTTTCTCCTGCTAGGCATCTTTCCTGTATGACTATATTGTTGAGCCAACCTCATATGACAATTGAATGATGCACGACTTTGAATCCATCTACCTTGCTCCCAACTCCTGCAGATGGCACACCGCACAGCTGCCTGCAAGAGATTGAGCAAAAGACACTGCCTAGAAAAGATCTCATGGATGTTCCCTTGGATGATGCCAAGGTGACATACTACGTGGATGGCTCATGCAAAAGGGGTCCAACAGGACAGAACCTAGTAGGATATGCAGTAGTTTCTGATTCAGAGATTATACAAGCAAAATCTTTACCACACAATTTATCTGCACAAGCAGCAGAACTGATTGCCTTGACACGGGCATGTACCTTAGCAAAGGGTAAATGTGTGAACATTTTTACTGATAGCCAGTATGTTTTTTTCTACTGTACATGTTTTTGCGCAACAGTGGAAAATCGAGGAATGATAACATCTACTGGCAAACCAATCAATCATGCACAGTTCATTTTAGATCTTTTAAAATCTATTCAGTTACCTCAGAAAGTAGCTATTTGTAAATGCATAGCTCACACCAAGCAACAGGATAGAATTTCAAAAGGTAATGCAAGAGCTGATACAGCTGCAAAACAGGCAGCTTCAGAAGTATTTCTTTTGAATGAGGAATTACAACCTTCTGAGATTTTAGACTTACAAATGTTAAAAACAATGCAGACACTTACTACGCAAGTTGAGAAACAAAGATGGATAAAACGAGGAGCAATTCTCGAGAAAGGGCTGTACATCTCCAAAGAGGGAAAACCGATATTGCCATCTAACTTGTTTAGATATGCAGCTTTGTTGAGCCATGGGCAATGCCATGTCTCAACAGGGGGGATGGTACAGTTAGTGAACCGAGTGTTCACAACATATGGATTCATAAACTACACTAAAAATTTTGTTTGTCATGTGACGTTTGTAATAAACATCATGCACAAGGGGCATTAAAGCCCAAGCAAGGGAGTTTCCCTACACCACCGTATCCATTCCATACTATCTGTATGGATTTCATAGAACTGAACAAATGTGAAAATAAGAAGTATTGTCTTGTCATTGTAGATATGTTTTCCAAATGGGTAGAAGCTTTTCTGACCAAAAATACAGATGCAGCTACTGTTGGGAAAACCCTTGTTAATGAAATCATTCCTATATTTGGCATACCAGAAAGGATCTACAGTGACAATGGCACACATTTTGTAAACCAAACCATACAACAGTTGAGCAGGAATTTTGGAATTTCTTTAAAAAATCATTGTGCGTATCACCCTCAGTCTGCAGGATTGGTAGGGAGACACAATGGAACTTTGAAGAATAAGTTAAGGAAGCTTATAGAGGAAACAAAGAGAAATTGGGTGTACTGTCTGTCCCTGGCACTGTTGAGCATGAGAACTGTTCCAAATGCAAAGGAATTGACTCCTTATGAGAAGTTATTTGGATGAGCGTATTATATATCTCAGTGGAAACCTCTCATGCCCGCAGACCAGAAAGTCGACTGTACACTTGCTGAGTACATGAGAAGATTGTTGAATTCTAAACATTTGCTGCAGTTAAATTCTGTTTCAGATAAAGAACAAACCAGACCATCGGAAGCAGTAGTAGTCCCAGGCACGTGGGTCTAGGTGAAGGTCATCAAGAAGAAGAACTGGACGACACCAAAGTGGGAAGGCCCATTCCCAGTGCTACTGTCAACACCCACCACAATCAAGATTGCAGAGCGAGCATCTTGGATTCACCTGACACACTGCAAACTGGTTAAAAACTTTGAACTGGACAAAAATCTTGTTACTGTTACACAACAAGAATAAAAATGACAAAATCCAGAGCAAACAGGAATGCAGAACAACCACAGAAGTATTGCATTATCATCCTGTTAACTATACTGGTGACACTAATTTTTTTGTTGTGGCCTTTCCTTTTTCCAGCCACACAAGCTGAACTGAATAAACATGATGCGTTACTCATAGACTGGCACCCGAACTTTAACACTTACTAAGCAATTAAATATGTGTATGCTGAGACTTTTAATGTTTCAAATTGTTGGATCTGTACAGCTTTACCGACAGCATACGGGGGAATACTAATGACTGCAGTCCCCCTAGGGACTAGAGACCTGGGAAAACTTAATTTATGACACCACAACTGTTAAATCACAAGATAAAATAGCATTGCACTTGTCTGTTCCACAGAAGGGAAATGTGTGTTTTTACAAAAATGATACTGTTCAGGTGGGTTGGAGCAATTGCAATGTGACAGTTCCTTACAAATGTTACACTAAAGCAAATAATGCAGGTTGTTATTGTAATACAGACTATGATTCATTTCTTGAATTGATGCATAAAACAATTAATGAAGTACAACATAATTCTGTTATTTTTAAGCAACTGTCTATAACTGATAAGAAAATGTTTCATGCAGGGCAAGTATATGTTAATAGCAAAGTTACTACTAAGGCAGAGGATTGTTATTTTGTGTGTGGCAAAAAAGCATATAAATGGTTACCTGAGAATTGGTCCGGCAGTTGTTTTTTGGGTTACCTGGTTCCGGCCATACGACATACTGCAGTTTTGCCTCGAGGTAAATTTCGAAATGCCCGAGAGGTTACCAAGAAACCTGTCAAGAAACCTGAGAATCCAGTGGGACAAATCGAGGTGGGCTGAAGAAACCATCATTCCATGGGTGATAAACTGACACATATGGACTTGAGTGATACTGTTATATTGTGGGCAGGCATATTATCAGCATATAGAGCAGTGAAATCGATTTGGGAGCTGAGAAAACTGTCTAAACTCCTCAAAGTAATGAGCAATGCAACTTTTTCTGCTCTCGAATTAGTAACTGATGAACTGAATGCTATGAGAACTGTGGTGCTTCAAAACTGCATGGCTCTTGACTTCACCCTAGCAGTGAGAGGTGGTACGTGTGCTTTAATCCAAGAAGAGTGCTGTTCATACATTCCTGACAACCAGCACGAGATAGAAAACCATCTTGAGGTGATTCAGCAAGTGTCGGTCATGAACAAACCAGGCCCAAACCCACTGACGGACTTTTTCCAGAAATGGTTTGGGGGTGGGGTACCATCCTAATGAACATCTTGATTGCCATTTGTGTAGGTATGCTCCAGTTAGGAGGATGTGTTTGTTGTGGCACCCCCTGAATTAAAAGATTGATCAAAGATTTTATAGACATGTCGGTTTCTGAAACCTTATATCAAAGTACTGAGTTTGAAGAACTGTTCAAGACTGAAATACTTTCATAAGTTAAACTGAATGACTCTTTTAACTGCAAATCCTGAATGAAAGAGGTTAGGAGAAGAAACAAACTGTTTATGCTTTTGAAAGTAGAATAAAAGTATTAATAGGGGGGGAAATGTTAGAAAAATCTGTATTAATGTGTATATTAGTGCTTTTAAAAGCCCAAAATGGTTAACACATTTATTCTATTTCATGCTGCATAAATCCATATAAACTGCGAATGCTTTCTGACCTTGTATTTTGTCAGCACAGCTAAAATGTTGTTTATGCCTTTGGAAATTTACTGAGAAGCAGATGATTTTCTGCTGGATTAGGAAAATAATGAATAGAACAATACCGTTTCTATAATGTTATTAAACTTAGACAATTAGCTCTGTTTGTGCTATGAGAACATACACAGCTGCAGGAAGGATAGATAAGTAGAACAAAGACTGCTTAAAGAATATGAACTATAATCAGTGTTTGCTTTATGCTTGAATTAGCAGAGTACCTTGAATTGTAACACAGCACTGTAGTAATAATTGTAATTAGCTAGTGGTCTCCAAGGCCATGTTGTTTTTCAAAAAGTTTCTCACAAATCTAGTAATGTCAGCAGAAAATCTTGAACAACATCTGCTGTGAAACAATATTGTAGGCTTGTATTTGATTACATCAGCCTTAGAAGGCAATGTCTTGTAAAACAGTATAAGAATGGCTTACTTCCTGTTACTAATCAGACAAACTCTGTATTTGCATGTTTTTGTCTCCTTGCTGCAAGAATTAAAGTGCCTTAACCTGAACCTTATGTGTATTGGTCTTTGAAGTTTTTTCCTTTGACATCGGGCATGTGAATTTTCGTGTTTTTGCGGTTTTGTTCTTGTGGTCTCGTCATTCTAAATGTCGATCTTGTGAAGTGTCGAGCTTGTAAGGTAGCTTATATATATATATATATATATATATATATATATATATATATATATATATATATATATATATACATACATCTATAGATATATATGTCTACATATATATATATATATATATATATAAAGATATATATATGTATGTACAGATGTATATGTATAGATATAAAAGAGGAAATAACAAATACATTATGACCAAAGGCACCATTAATGGAGGTGGGGGGAGCCCAAGCTAAGTACCTCTAGTAAGTACTGATATCACCACCTCCCCCACAGCCAAAAATATCTACCCTGCAACACAATACCAAAATTGTTGCAAGTCCCATACCCAGGACCCTACACAACATAGCCGCAAGAAGTTAACAGTAATCCATCCCACCTGTATAATGTCAGGATTGTATAAATAACAAATCATGCAGTACAGTCTGGCTACCATAGGGAATGTACAATGTGGAAGCAATATACATTCCAGAGATACATATACACACACATACACACACACACACACACACACACACACACACACACACACACACACATACATATGTGTATATATATATATATATATATATATATATATATATATATATATATTTATTTATTTACTTATTTATATTTGTTGACCGGGAGTGTCCGACTGGACGTAGGTCCATTTTCAGCGGAGGCCCAGGGAGAAAAGCTCCACAGTTAAAATAGACAGTGGATTACATAGTGATTAACAATTTACATAGCAATTACTTACAACATATTTACAGAAGAAGAACATAGTACATCAGTAGACAACTAAAATCTTTATCTGTGAAGTACATAACAGACATTAACAAATGTTACAAGCAGAAGTTCCTGCTGTATAATAAGTACAGGCTTATGAGCATCTGAGCTTGCTATAATCAAGGTAGTCAGTGGAGTGAAAAGAAAGGTAGTGGTTGGATGGGGAGAGTGATATTAGAGTGGGACTTGCAAGGGCATAGCCAGCATGTTTTTAGGTGTGCTTTTAGTAAAGTTTTGAAGTGGGTGCATGACGGTATGGAGGTAATTGTGGGTGGGAGGGAGTTCCATAATATGGCTATGGTGCAAGATAATAGTGCTTCACCAGCAGAGTTATTGGCTTTAGTGATCTGCAAGTTATTTTTGTTGCTGGATCTTAGTGGTCTGATGGTACGATAGGGTTGGAGTAGATTCTGGAGGGATGGGAAATTTAATGGATAACCAAAATGTCAGCAAAACGCTAAAAAAAGCACTGTAACTCAACACAAAGGTCACAAAGTGAGATCCAAGACCACAGCTTCCTCTGGTGAAAAGTTTATTGATGAAATTAAAACCACCATTAACGCCTTTAAAAAAACCATACACCAAACAGCGTTTTCGTCAAATTCATCGACTTCATCAGATAACCAGTACTTTTAAAAACTCAGTTATATATATTAGCATCAATTAACACATTTATTCAATTAATCAATTAAAATACTAGCTTTTCCTTAAACAATCCATTAAAAACAAGTTACCACAAGGTTAAAATGTAAAAGGAAGGTAGGAAAAAACTATTAAAGCAATGACTTATTATATTCACATTAAATGTTTTCCCAAGTGCATATTATGCAAAGTTAGCATTCAATATTTTTTTTTTTTTTTTTTTTTTTTTTTTTATAGAATATTTGTTGGGTCAGTCTTCCAATTTACTAAAAGTTAAATATGTTTCCTTAAACAGTCGTTACTCAGTTATACTTTGAGAAACTATAAAAAACTGATTATTTTGGATCATATTAGAAATAACTAATATATTGTCTCACATTAATGATATATGTATAACCAAAAAATAAAATACAAAAAGAAAAAAGGAGCTTGATATTACTTATGGAAAAAATATACATTTAAAAGTATGAATACATACATATATATTTAAACGGTTTGTTTAGTGACCTCCGGTGGTGGAATACCCTTGTTACATCCTTTCCCTATAATTTGGCTGCTCTTAATCTAAGCAGTGGCAATATGGAAATTTTATCATTTAACCCTGGAAATTTGTCTGAATTCAGGGTCAGTTGCCACCACAGCTCTCTATATTCCACTCTGTCCTCCCATGGACCACCCCTAATATCTTTTTTAACCTGTTCAATTATTAAAAATTTGTATTTGTATTCCCTGCATGTTTTACTGTGCTTGTAAAGTGCATTACTTTCTTTACCCTTCAATATATCGTATGTGTGTTTGTAAATCCTTCTTTGGAGGGCTCTCTCTGTCTTCCCTATGTAGAAGGAGTTACATTTTTCGCAAATCACCAAATATATTACACCAGTAGACTCACAGTTAAAATAGTCAGGACTGTTTATCCATTTATTCCTACTGATTAGGAAAATTCCTTCCTTATCTAAAACTTAGCAACACTGTCTGCAACGTCCACATTTATATGTACCTATTTTAGTTTTTTTGTTATTTTTTCTGTTAGCATGTTTAGATTCCAAGATGTTACCTAAGCTTCGAGAATTCTTGTATATTACTTTTTTAGGGAAATTGTCCATGCCTTCAATATCTGTGAGGCTTGTAAATCTATTCCATTCCCTAAAGAATATTTTTCTAACTTCATTATTCAGCGCATTATATTCAAGGATTAAGGCCTTGGTAAAATCTTCACCCTTTCTAGGGTTCTCATAATTGGAGTCTCTGTCACCTTCACTTCTATTCCTTTTTTCCCCTGTGTCAGTACTACAATACAAAGGGGCAAATCTATCCCTTCGCCCATTTTCCACTTCTTTTCGAATCCCTCCAATAAATGACGCTGGGTAGCCTCTATCCTTGAACATATTTTCCAGTAGGTCACATTCATTCTTAAAGTCCATATCTGAACTAGTCATCCTACTCCCTCGGACAAACTGTCCTTTAACAATGTTTTTTTTGCAGTGTTTAGGATGAGCACTTTGATAGTGCAGATAGGAATTACAAAAAGTGTCCTTCCTGTATATTTTGGTTTCAAATTTCCTACCCACTTTATACATTTCCAAGTCCAAGTATGTCATTGCGTCTTTAGATATTTTATGGGTGAATTTTAAAAAGCAGGTAGTATTGTTTATATACTTTATAAATTCATCCAATTTATCTAACCCTGTTGTCCAAAAAATTATAATGTCATCCAGGAATCTCTTGTATAGAATCCAGGATGATTGGTATTCAGAATTTATAATATATTGTTCCTCCCACTTCGCTAGTACAAGGTTTGCATGGGAGGGGGCACAAGCTGCCCCCATAGCAACACCCTTAATCTGTTGAAAAAACTCACCTTTAAAATAGATGTAGTTGTATTTTAAAACAAGATCGGTGAGCCATAGGCTTACTAATTTATCTTTATGTGTCATATTCTCGTATTCAAATACTATTTCCTCTAACATTTCTTTGCCTTCCAAGTGAGGTATAGAGGAAAATAAATCAACAACATCGATGGTGATGAACAAAATATTTTCCTGCCATTTACATTTATTAAGGCATTTTAATAGATCCCAAGAATCCTTTAATATACTAATTTTATTCATCCATATGGATTTTAATTTAGAGTCAACAAATTTGGCTAAGGTTTGTGTCTTGGAACCTTCAGCTGACACTATAGGGCGGAGTGGGGGATCTTCCTTATTTTTATGTATTTTTGGGATCCCGAAAATCAAAAACGATAACTTTTATGATCTATTAATTCTTCCTGTAACATATTATAAAGATCCATATCAATCTTATTATAGGAGATGTTGATCTCATTTAGTGATGCTGTTACATACCTATCTTCTTCCCATAACAGGGAATACATTTTCCTATCATATAACATATTATCCATGATGACAATGCCTCCGCCCTTGTCAGTTTTCATGACTCTTATATCAGGATTGTGTTGCATGTCATATAACAATTATTTCTCTATCTTAGTTATATTCTCTTCTTTATTCCTTCTATTACTATGTTTCCTAATTTCCCCTTCCAGAATTTTCTCCAGGTTCCTTAACTGTGGGTGTAGTGGGGGGTTGTATGTACTTTTCCTTGTTAAACCCTCCTTAGGTCTACCATACAGGTTAGGAATGGAAATACTGAAATTCACTTTCCTCAGGAACAGTTTTATGTCCAAAATACTCTTAGTAACGTCACCTTTACAAAAAGGAATACATTTTTAAACCTTTAGAAAATAAATCAACAGTAAGTAATGCAGATGTATAGCTCAGCAGCCTCCAATAATAGTCTGTAGTCAACCCCTAGGGGGAAAAGAATTTGGTTGCCAGAATGAATATATATCTGTTACAAAACAAGCTTAACTGAAAACATCACTATCACACTGACAGAGCAGTCTATATGACAGTAAGCACTAGGCCAACAATGTCCCCTAGGTGAAATGCCTGAAAATGTACAGCCATATACCTTAAGGCAGCTTACTGCTGATATCCCTCACACGTTGTAACAGCCTAGGTTATATATGGTGCATACCCCTCCCCCATAGACCGACTTACAGATGCATATAACACTGTTACATACACTGACATCTGGACTGCATAAAGGCACACATTCTGTGTAGCTGTAGCCCACATATATATGGACCCTACCCCACAGTATGTGTGGGGATCACAACAGCACTGGAATGATGGTAGGAATGGCAACACAACATAATCACAGGACACTACATAACAACCTGTTACTGCATGTTATATGGACAAAGCCTGGTATATAGGTGGAGGATGAGGCTGGAACACAGGGCCATATTTGAAATAGTGTTGTTATACACTGTGAAAGTTGCTTGTGTTACAGGACAGTCTGCAACATACCCTTAGTCATGAATATGAAGTCAAAAATACAAATGGATGTATGCATGTACTGATAGCACTCAACAGAAACAATGTCAGTGATATATCTAACACAAGACCTGTGCGGTGGACAGACAAAACATAATAGGCAATCCTCTGGCCATCATGTGGATATGCCCACAGTTGAGAGCTATACAGACATACTGCATTCCATGCAAAACTAGTATGTACATACAAACCCTTCAACACTGATGCTATGCAATGCATATAACAACACTACTCACACTGTCTGTAGGTCTGGAACCTTATACAGATATGTAGCTGGCCTGAGTCTGCAAGTTCTCTTGTAAGAGGCATTGCTACCTGCTGTCTGTAACACTGCTGCCCACGCACAGGAAGGATGTCCTCCGTACAGGGAAGATACACGGACCACACCCACATGATGTAGGAAGTTATAGTAGTGGGTTGCCATGACAGTGGTAATTGGAAGTACTACACAGCATGCTGCATGCAGGTAGCAAGTGGTGGACACTGATTGGTGCAGAGGCCATCACCTGACCATGTGCATCACCTAGAAAATCCATGCTGCAATCTTTTTAAAGCAGCTCAATTCATTTAGTGGAGAGAGACTGAGAGAGAGAGTGTGAAAGCCAAAAAAAAAAAAAAAAAGCAAATACAACAAACATAAAAAACACATCCATCCAGCAGTAAACACAGCAAACTATCCAGAAGAAACATCATTCCCACAACAGGTATGTGAAGCATATATGCATGTAACAATGTAGTACTTGGTCCATAATAATGGGATAGATGATGTGGAATGATTTATATGTGCCATCAGGTGTTGTTGTAATGATGTCCAGCTGAGCAACTGCTATGGACAATAGTGTCTGTCCCTGTGGGGAGTGGGCCATACCTGTCAACTGTGCAGATCAGCACTGACTGACAAGATGTAAGCCATCATAGTATATGTTGTGTAATGCAAGACGTACATTAGTGTGGCCAATAGCTGGTGGTGGAAGTAATGCCGTTATGATGGACAAGTGGTTGCCAGAGCCCACCACTTGCAGGACAGTCATGTTAAAGTGTAATGTAGCATGCATAAATGCCCTAGGTATGTAATAGGCTTACCTGCAACCTGTCCTTATATATACCCCCTAATGTTAGGCTGTATCCACATGTGGCACCTGTCTGTGTTGTAGCAAGGCAGATCAGTGCAGCTGTGCAGGAAGGAGACTTAGAGAATGTGTACCTGATGTCTGACTGCACCCCATACACACGCACACACACACACACACACACACAGACACACACACACATATGTATATAAATGCATGCCCCCTACTTTTGCATGACAGTGTTGCATGCTATGTGTGAGGGAACATCACACTTATCAATACACACACACACACACACACACACACATATATATATATATATATATATATATATATATATATATATATATATATATATATATATATATATATATATATATATATATACACAGCAGTAATTGTGTGCAAACTGGATGGTTATGTCAGGTGTGAACCCCATGTTGGGAACACATTGCCCTTGTATGTGAAGAAGGGATTGGGAATCTGGGGAAAGATAGCAGGTATATTTGTGGAGGTGAGTTGGGTTGGAAGTTTGAGAAGACAGCCTTCAGGGGTGGTATATGACACATGTGGTGGATAAACACCCTGGATGGGGAGTGTAATCTGTGATGTGGAAACCCATGAGCCCCTATATGGAAACAATGGGACCAGGGCCCCCACCCATGGCCAGTCACAACATCAGCTTCATGGCTCTGATGCCGCCTATACTGGAGGCTGAGCAGGAGGAGCATGCAGACCCTGTGAGTGTTTACTGTGGGCCTCAAGGTGCTGTAGCACATCCCCCAAGTCTCTATGGGGCTCCCTATTCACCAGACCTTGGACCTAACCTTGGTTGACAGCATAATGTCTGTGTGTGCTGCCAGGGGGGTGAAGGTTGTGTAGTAGCAGTAGATGAGGATGCCCCAGTGTGGGTCCCACATGTGATGTGGCCTGGTAACATGGCCAGATGAGGTGGGAGAGGTGGTTCTGCTAACAACTGTTCCCTAAATATGTTATTGTGTCACTGTTACAGAACATATGATGGTAGTAATAGCCACACATTCCTGGATTATGTCCAACAGCATGCATAGATATCCCCAATAACACAAAGCAACAGATGTGCAGCAATCACATAGCAAACAAAACACCTGCATATATGGAACCACAGTGGCCCTTACAATGGCATGTACGTGATATTGTCCACAACAGGGCCACCAATGATAGTGACCCGGAAGGGAACATGACTACAAACACATAGCACAAAGTGTTGTACAATAAGATATATGTCCCAATGTTAGGTATTCTGTAGACATACTTGTTGTTGCAGATATGGTGGATGGACAGAAATGTGTATTAAAGACTATGATAACCTTGCTGTATGAGGTCCTCAGACCTGTTTCCATCCTTATGTCTTTCAGGCAAGATGTCCCATGAACGGCTTCACCAGTTATATAGCAGAGGAGAATGATGTCATCATCTCACACCTGTCGCAGCACTACCAGGTGTTTTTTAGCTGAACAGCCCATGAGCAGCAGGAGTGGACCATCCTGTGGAATGACCTTTTCCAGAGGGTAAACAATGTCGGCTTGCATAACTGCAGTTATGAGCAGCTCCGGCATCATTGCATGGACCTACTTCACCATACCCATCGGCATGCTGGTGCAGTCAAGAGGGATCAGCTTGCAACAGGGGGGTCATGCCATCCAGCCTCCCTCTGACACATGTTGAGGAACTCCTTGCCAGCTTTGCGGCACCTGCTTGCCCGCACTCACAAAACCTGGTGGAGAGCATAGTGGGGTGGGTGCTACCCACACAATGACAGAGGAGTGTGCAGGTAAGGCCATAGGGCACATCAGTAGACCACTGTTGTGTATCCATCTGTATCTGTACAGTTAGATCATGCATATGTCAGATCACATATATATAATCTGTTGCTGCATAGTAGTAATAGACAGATGTGCATAATCTCTAGCAATGTGCGCTTGTACTGTTGATGTACTGTAATGCTGCATCCACCCTGTGGCTAATGACATCACATCTCTCACACACTTATGTAAACCCCTCTGGTATACCTCCAGGGCAGCAGCCTGTAGCTGATGAATATGTTGTTTGCTCAGGTTTGCCTAAACACTGGTCATGTTATGGTCATGGTATATTCCATGCACACCTACCCATAATGCATGCTGTGCATGTTCACGTATTGTTGCTTTTAACTGCACTGCATCACAGTGATCACCATGATGGTGTATCTGAAGGGTATGTCAGACTACTGCAATGTAACTGACATCCTGTTATTGTGAAATGTGTGCTCAAAGATGAACATAATGGTGGGACAAATGGCCTACAGTAGGGACACGTGTGAATCATCACCCTTATACAGTGCTACAACAGTGTATATACCAACATTACATTGCCAACTGTTACAGATCTACACTACGGAAAATCACAATACTGCAGTCCACAACCCTTACAACTTGCAATGTGGTCTTAACATGAGCAATGAGTGTGTAATATGGGATCGTATGTTAGGGCAGCAAATATGGAGAATACATACCTTCACAAACACTGGAAGTATATGTGTGCACACACCCCAGATAAAACATAGTGGAAGCAGATGTTGAGGTACTGACCACATGCATTCTTCAAGGGAATGCACCTTCCAGCAAGTACACGTCCTTAATGTCACACCAAGAAATGGTCTGCTGTCCAAGACATTTGGCCATCAAATGTGCCCACTTACCTGCAACAGATGCAGCCATGGCTCGCACGCATCATACATGCCATGGCGTGGACCCCATACACAACAGGTAGCACCCAGGAGTTGGAAATGTAGCCATACCTCACCATTGCATATACCATAGCAAACAGTGCAGACAGTCATGTATGTGGTGAGGATTTATGGGACAGGAATAATGTAGGAAATAAACAGATTCCCATCCAAGACAGATGAATTTACATGTAGCAAACCGGTCATGAAGGCTGCCTAGTAACATGCCACAACACTGAGGGAGTTTTAGGAATGTCTAGCAAGTATTAGCTGTGCAGTACCCATGCCAGCATGTCTGAGGTCTGCATACGTGTGGCCCATGGGTCAGGTTAATCAGGTGGAACAGTTATACCACTGGAAACATCAGCCAGACCTCTCTACAGGTAGCGTATGCATAACAGGAAAGGTACCCAAAAGGCATGCATTGCAATGTGTACTGTGTTCCAAGACCACGTTGTAAACCTACAGACAGTATCAAGTAAGATACATGTGCTGCACAACCAACATCTCACCTCAGGCCCACCATCCCCATCTGTACCTTGCCAGTGCCAGTATACACCTGTATGTTTGCCATTCATTACGTGGGATTTGACTGCTACACATGGTGCTCAGTGTTTGGGACACTGCAAACTGTCATACATGTGTAGACCATAGTTGTCAATCATTTGCAAAAAGGCTAAAGGTGGGGAGGGGGTGTCATCATAACACAACAGTGCACTGCAGATGGGATCCACAGGATGCTATGAATGGCTGTATCTGCACACAGTCAGGGTCAGGGACTGTGGCAGACATAACCATGACTCCACTGCACTAGTGATGGCAGTGTGTGAACTCCAAGGGATGTGCACATGAGCTGATCTTGCAATCATGCACAGTTGGGGACATGTGAAGGGCAGACTGACCAAATACTGGCAAATGCAGATGTCCCAAGCTAGTATACCCCTGCCAGGAATAGTGACAGCTGTAGTACACATAACAGTAGGTGCAACAAACCATCATGATAGGGCCGTGCACACATATACGCCCACAAATTGTATGCATCTCAATCAGCATCAGCACAGCTAACACATTTGTTTGACACTGCATTTGATTGTACAGGTCATATGTCACATAACGGGTTTATGTAATGTTAACATATGCAGTAATGTGGTCTCATGGCATATCAAGGAAGAGGGTGTCATATCAATAAGGGTGTGTACACTCCCCATAGCCACAGTAAGGACTGACAGTTGTCAGTGTAATTGTATCATATTGGTCATACATGCACCACTGATGATGACATCTTTAAATCAGGCATCAGCCATTCACAAATGACATCTGTCCATATATCATCCCAGGTATGTGTCGGACAAAAACATAGGGGCTGTAAGCAGCAGAGCAGATATAACTGACACAGTAATACACATTCAGCAATGGTGTTTACACCTGTGAGGTATGGTGCACAGTACATGCCAGGGTGCTGAACATGTGCACAGCAATACTGTGTACATGGGTGCAGTGTTTTCCAGAGGAAGGGGCATCATCTACTAACACAGCCCATGCATCACACTCATGTATACTGTTGCTAGCATGGATTGACTATAGCTGCACTGCATGCTGTTGAGTACCATATTTTATGCATGTTGACAGATGGGTAACGGGAGGTCTATGTGTAATATCTTCATGCAACCTCACCTGTAAATGTGTGTGTGGGGGGGTTGGGGGGTTATTTTGTCTGTAAGTGCAATCTGGTGGAGTGGAGGGGGGCTGATGTATGTAGGGTGTGTGTGTGTGTGTGTGTGTGTGTGTGTGTGTGTGTGTGTGTGTGTGTGTGTGTGTGTGTGTGTGTGTGTCCATGTATGCATATGTATGATTGTGGGGTTGTTCATACATCTCAACTTCCCTTTGAAATTCTGCAGTATATGGGCATGGACTGACACATGAGACACCAGGAATACTTGCCTGATATGTAATCTCAGGACCGCTGATAGTAAAATAAGGTATGTAGCATGGAACATGCATTGGGAGGGAAACTAGACATCAGGTGTACTGTTATAATTGCAATTAGCAGAAAGGTGAAAGAATAATCACATATGCAGCACTACGAATGCATTGGGAAATTACTAGATAACATCAGTGAGTGTATCCAAATATTACTCTTGTCCACATAATTAGTTAATAAAGCAACAGATCTTGCATCTACTGAGCAATAGTTATGTATGACACTACAGTGCATGCCATGATTAAGTGACTGTAGTAGCCCCTAACATATGGGGGCCATGCTCATAATGTCTGGACAAACCCAGGGTGAACACTGGATGACAGCAGTGAGTCTTTGTAAAATGAACTCCAATAAAGTCACAGAGGTAATGGAATAACAGGTCATATTTTATGATCACTTGTCTAGGCAATTAGAAGAATGATACATGAATGAATGGTATTAATGAGTGCAGGTTTCCAAGTGTTATGCAGGATGGGGAACTTAAGAGAATAAACTTGGGAGAGTCTGTAAACTTAGGGATAGGTATTATGGTGGAATGTCAGGGTGTGTGTGTGTGTGTGTGTGTGTGTGTGTGTGTGTGTGTGTGTGTGTGTGTGTGTGTGTGTGTGTGTGTACTGTTAGGCAAGGATGTACAGGTCTTAAAGTGAGTTCCTTGTTTCCCCTCACAGGTGGCGAGGTGGGTCAGGGACCCTCCTGCATGCAATCTGATGATGTTGTCCATACAGACACTGAAAATGATGATAGGTGTATCGAGGCACAGGCACGGTTGTCAGAGGCTGAAACTGCACCATTGGTTGACATCTCTCTGTTATCCACCCCATCTCTGCACACACTCACAGTGCCAGTAGATACCCAATCACCAGTGGCCATAGCAGAGGGACAGTTGGTGGTTGGTGGCAGTGCACAGGACAGAGTGGTATCTATGGCTGCTGTGTCTGGACCAGCAGCCATAGCCGGATGTCTGCCAGCATGCCACATAAACAGGGAGTGCTCATGGGAGGGCTGCTGGTCATCATGCCCCTGGCAGATTTGCCATGTCTGGTACCACGAGACACATGTTTCAGACTATCATGGAGGTGTAGGCACATATGGATCAGTACAACAGACAGGGTATGAGGCTGCAGAGGGCTGCTTTTTCAGCTGTAACAACATCCGTGATCTTGCAGGTGCTCTCCGTTATTTTACAGAGGTCATGGATAGATGGTGGGGTGAGATGATGGGCCTCCTTGACCATAGATTGTCCGTGCTAGAGCATGTGGTGGGAGTGGTGTGACGGCCATGTGGACGTAGGCCAGCAACACCAACATCTGGAGGTCAACGTGGACATGCAAGGGCGCCAAGCCGCTCCTCTAGTGGCAGTACCAGCCTCAACACTGCAGGGGGGGGTGCTGTCCACACCACAGCACAGCAGGCTATGTGCAAGTGGTCCTTGCCAGTCCTAGGAGGGACCTGGTTCCAGCAGACATATTTTATAATCAGGGGAGCGTAGCATATCGAAGCCTATACCTGGATGTGCCTGTGGAACCCCTGGCAGGCACTGTTCTTGTGTCTGTGGCCGGAGGCGGTGAACTGCACACCCTGCCAGGTATAGTCTGCAGGTGTTCAACAAACACCTGTATAGGGCAGCCACATGGCAGAACTGTGTGCTTGCATACTCACACACAATACAAACACAACTAGGGTAACCCCATACCTACACACACTACATCACCATGGCCATATCAGTAATTAGAACCCCTCACACACACACATGATGTCAAATGTATGCCCCAGCCTAGGTCTCTGGCAAACCAACATCAAACCCTGTGCATATGATGATACCTGTGCCACATCCCTGCCATCCATAACATCAATGTAGGGACAGGCTAATATGGTTCTGATGCACACTGTGACTGTACTACAGTGTACCAGTGTGCTGCTGTGTAACATGTAGTCAGCAGTAACATTTAACGCTTACATGTCAGGTAGTGTAGCTGTCCAGCCATGATGCATTATAGCTGTTATTAACACTGAGTGATTGTGGTCTCCATAATGTTATCCATTTGTGCTGTAGGTGTCCATGTGTCAGCAGGAGGGTGGTCTGCTGTCATATCTCACAAGGGGTATGGCACTGTGGTGACACCTTGGCTGTGCCATATCCTGGGTACAGGTGAACACATGTCACAGGTCTGTATAACAGTTACTGCCTGTGTCACATGGCCAATAGTTCTGGGGGTGGTGTATACAGGTGAGTGCATATGGCTGCTGTTAGCAGCCCTTCTACAGTGGGCAATGGCAGTTGTACTGGGTGCTACACACCACATGTTTGTGTATAACACACACAGAGACTTAGGTGTTGATGCACTACACAGAAAATACTGTACACATGGATGTATGTACCTGTGCAAGGAACCCATTATAGCCTATGTAAGTCCACCAAGCCAGATTATGCAGAACAACACATTGTGGAATATGCAGTCTGCTAGTTTAATGTCATTGATGATGGTACTAGCAGGGTATATGTTCCCTTTCCCAACGTGGTGCAATCCTCAACACAGTAAACATATGTGTGCTGGTGTGGGTGGCACACCCCTACCCTTTGGAGGGTGAGAGGTGCTGTAGAACAACAGATACTGTGATACACAGATACCTAACTTGTTAACATGAACTGTACAGTATTACAACCAGTTACATGGCAGGATACACTTAACAGTAACCGCAATGATGTTGGCTGTGTCCATAACAGCCACACCCAGCCATACAGTGGGGAAGAGGCCATTTACAAAGCTAACAGTAGTTGTGATGGAATGTATGTCCACAGGATGATACCTGTGACATGTTAGCATATGCCACACAATTGTTGGACAGATGACCCCCTGGGACATGTATATTCTGCAAGCTGAAGTAGGTCCCTCCAAATACACGTGCACTCTTACTTGGCAACACTGGGACTAGACCCCTACCTAAGTATGTTGTGTTACTGATGTGTGTGGCTTTAATTGCACACATCACACAGCTTTTAGAATGAGGAGTGTTCCACATTACATGATACATGCAGAACATCCCCAGGCATGTACAGTATGGTAATGGTGGATGTAATGGTTGTATATGGACAATACATAGTGTGACATACCATCATATACACATTGACAAAAACATAACAGCCAGACACATATCCGAGAGACCTAGGCTAGTCAGTGCTGACTTCCTTGTCAGTGTGTCCTTTGTGTTACAGGTAGGTTGCACATAGCACATGCATAACTGGGCTGGAAAATGTTATCAGGTACCTATATGGTTGATGGTGACAGTGGTTATCATACAGTGGTACATGGGACATGTACCGGGGGTATCATGGTGTAATGAAAGTATACCCAGCACTCAGACCCCACTGTGGATAATGCACCCACTGGAACCCATGACGACAGTCTGACATACCCACCATCACCCATTGACCAGGACTGCAATACAAACTCTTGTCCAACCCAAGTGTGCTACTACAAGGATATGCATCTAATTTACAAGCCACAGGCATAGTAGGGTGATGCATTGACATGCCTCTCCTATGGGCAGCGACATCACTATCCCTAATACTCTGTGGCAATGCATATTGTAATAGGAGTATGTGGCCTCGGAATGCTGTACCTTACATATATACACACATGCACACAAACACACACTTGCCAGAACTCAGTGGGTATCCCATGCCTATCAACCCATTTGTACAACAGTGTTGTGATAGTACTACAAGGTCCATGTAGCCCTTAGGGAGAGGATTATAACAACTCTCAGTAATACACACTTACACATTTGTCAGTACTGGGGTGCATCGGTGCAGGTGTTCATAGCTGTGTACCAGGCTATTGTCTTTGGATAGATGGGAATTGCAAGGGGATGTGTGTACAGTGATATCATGCCACCTGCCATGTGCCAGTAGGCCATCTATCAAGAGACACCACTGTGGTGACCCTCAGGGTGACAGTGCCATGCTTTAGTCAATCCTCTGGGTGCCTCCTGCATAGGG
>NC_056741.1:660646010-660678510 GCF_019279795.1 Protopterus annectens | reverse complement strand
ATGGAGTGGGTGGGTGACTAAAACCTAAGCATGCTTGTGTCACACATGTACCAGTACAGGGTGTCAAACCCCTGTCTGGCTATGCATTGCTATCACATGTCTATGCAGTTATTGCATGCGCCACAGAGCTTACATGCTAGGAGCTATCAAAAGATATATTTGAAGGTGAGTGACATCAGCAACAGTGATAAAGGAGGGATAAGGTAAGTGTAGTACACGTGCCTGTCCACAAGAACAGGCTGCAAGGTTGACACACACTCTCAGGGAGTCACACACATTATCACAGTTGGCAGGGTCAGGATTAGACTTCCTAACTAGCTTGTTTGCCACAATACAGTAATACGCAGGTATCACTTGCACCACAGGGGTTATCAGGATGATATATGAGGAAAGGCTATGTTAAGGTGTCTGAAATCAGATGGCATGCTTCAGTAGGCCAATGGGAGGTGAAGTGCACACACACACACACACACACACACACACACACGCACACACGCACACACGCACACACACACACACACACACACACACACACACACACACACACACAGGTTTGCCACCAGTACTGACAGGCATGGGTGCATTGATTCACAGGTGTGTAGTGGTTGTCTGTGCCAGAAGACTGTACAAGGGTAGCTCAAGGGTATACCTTGGCATCAGGCCACATGACAAGGGTCTGTAGTGTGGCTCGGGGGTGTAGTGTCTGGATTGGCTTGCAGAGGTGGGTATTGTATTCACTATCCAGTCATCTGGATTACTATTGTGTGTGGCCAGTTCTGTGCAATGCTTATCATGTATGTGTTCTATATTTCATAACATGGACAGTGTCTGGGATGTGCACATGTCCTAATTGCATGTTCTGTGACATGTGGAAGTGTGCCTGGGGTATCTGGGGCATATAGTGTAGACAGCTTGTTATCATCAGATGTGCCATTCCTGACCTCATGTGGTGAGAACTGGCAATGGACACCAGGTTGACCCTGCACCTACATTGACAGCATGATACAGGTATGCCCTGGTGTCAGTGCCACCTGTCCATACAGGGCATGTGTATAAGGCATGGTATGTTCTTTGTGAGTTACATTTGCTGGCTCTACAGTTGTTGCAGGCGTCCAGTGGGGAACATAGCAAAGGAGCACTGTATGCAATGATTTGCCTATTGTAGGGATGGGACAGGGGTGCCATGTCCTTTGTAGTCCACTGCAATCTCACCATGGTTACTATCTGTGGGCGATATGCAGGGAACTACCAACATAGTGGTTGTTGCCTAGCCAAGTGTGTTTGTGTATGAGACATGGGTTGGGAGTGTTCTCTGGGTAATACAAGGGTTGCCTATATTGCTCTCCAAGCCATGATGTCACATGTAGGGGTATGGATTGTCTACCCCAACCTCTCTGCTGTTTAACTTCTGTAATCCTTGTAAGGTGGACATTGTGACGTATAACAGGCTCACCATATAAGAAATCAGCAAAACCCACTTCACAATGACTCCTGTTATTACACACTCACAGCTACCTCCACAGAGGATATGTATGACAAACACACACCAAGTCTCACAGTTGTTATGTCTGGGATTAGAATTCCTGCCTCACCAATACATCACACTACAGCATTATTCAGTTATAGAATGTGCCATGAAGCTTATTAGGCTACTTTTTCCTCGGAGGTGTATTTCAAAGTGAATGACATCAGCAGACTTGCCAAAGTAGGGCAATGGAAGTTGTAGTGACTGTGAATGGCCTCAAAAGCATTGATCCCTACACTGATAAACATGCATACAATCATTTACAGTCGCCATTTCGGGGGATAGAACTCCAACCTAATGAGTATATCGCACTACAGCATTATACAGTTATAGGACACACCATGGAGCTTATTGGGCTACTTTTCCCCAAAGGTATATTTCAAAGTGAATGACATCAGCAGGCTTGCCAAAGTAGGGAAATGGAAGTTGTAGTGACTGTGAATGTCCTCAAAAGCATTGATCCCTACATAGGTAAACATGCACACAAGGTTCTACAGTTACCATGTCTGGGGATAGAACTCCTATCTAGCTAGTATATCACACTACAGCATCACACAGTTATAAGACATGCCATGGAGATTACTGGGTTACTTTTTCCCCAAAGGATTATTTCAAAGTGAATGACATCAGCTGGCCTGCCAAAGTAGGGCAATAGAAGTTGTAGTGACTGTGAATGGCCTCTAGAGCATTGATCCCTACACTGATAAACATGCACACAATCATTTACAGTCGCCATTTCGGGGGATAGAACTCCAACCTAATGAGTATATCGCACTACAGCATTATACAGTTATAGGACACACCATGGAGCTTATTGGGCTACTTTTCCCCAAAGGTATATTTCAAAGTGAATGACATCAGCAGGCTTGCCAAAGTAGGGAAATGGAAGTTGTAGTGACTGTGAATGTCCTCAAAAGCATTGATCCCTACACAGGTAAACATGCACACAAGGTTCTACAGTTACCATGTCTGGGGATAGAACTCCTATCTAGCATGTATATCACACTACAGCATTACACAGTTATAAGACATGCCATGGAGATTACTGGGTTACTTCTTCCCCAAAGGATTATTTCAAAGTGAATGACATCAGCTGGCTTGCCAAAGTAGGGCAATAGAAGTTGTAGTGACTGTGAAGGGTCTCAAAAGCATGGATCCCTACACAGACAAACACGCACAAAGTACGACAGTTACCATTTCTGGGGATAGAACTCCTACCTCACTAGTATATCACACTACACAGTTATAGGACACGCCACAGAGATTACTGGGCTACTTCTTCCCCAAAGGTGTATTTCACAGTGAATGACATCATCAGCCCTGCCAAAGTAGGGCATTTGAAATTGTAGTGAGTGTGAATGGCCTTAAAAGCATTGATCCCTACACAGATAAACTCACACACACACTTAGCATATCTGGGATTTGAATTCTTACCTAACTAGTACATCACACTATAGTATTACACAGTTATAGCACATGCCACAGAGCATATAGCATGACTCCTTCCCCAAAGGTGTATTTCAAGGTGAAGATATCAGCAGGCTTGCCATAGTAGGGGGAGGGGAATGCAGTATGTGTGCATGGGCCATAACCCATTCATCTGGAAGCGGACACATGACACTTTGGCACACACAGGTTTATATTCTACAGGTATGTGTATGCAACTACTGACTTGTACAGTCATGTTACACAGTTATCACAAGCACACAGACACTATAGTGCTGAGGGATACCAGAGGCAAATGTCTACAGTGATTGACATTTGCACATCATGTGGTTTTAGCCAATTGGATGTGTGCTGGGTAGGACAGGCCTCATGATGGGAGGCTCTTTGTCATTGTCTTTCACTGTCTTCCACACATCTATGTATGTGTAATTTTGGCCTATTATAGTGTGTTGTCCTTGGATATATGTGTGTATTCCTATCCAATGTGTGTGCAAAGCATGACTGGTGTGTACTGAGGAGTGTGTGCACAAAGATCTGTGACTGTCGGATATGTATAGCCCACTGTTGTTGCCAGACATGGGCGTTATGTCTGTAAATGTGGGAGCATGCCCAGTATGACCTTTCAGTATTTTGTTGTCAGACATGGGCTTTGTTTCTCTAAGTGTGGGAGCATGCCCAGTATGACCTTTTTATTGAATGTGTGAATCCATTCCAGGTAGGTTGTACTCCAGTGCAGGCTTCTGTGTTCTACACCTACAGCTAGCAACTTGTTTCTGTGGGATATCTGCAGATCAGTTGACAATATGGGGTCAACATGGCCAAAGGATAGTGGGTTACTTTAGGTAATTGTGTCTGTGCTGCGTCTGCTACATGGTCTTGGTGTTAGCAGAGATATTCAGACATATGTACTGTTTTACACTGCAATGTTTTATGTCATCAAGTACTGTCAGGTATACATATTTGCTTGCAGTAATGTCCTGGGGTACACAGTGTGAATGCAGCTGTGTCCAGTATTGTGGTCTGCAGCCTACATAATCTTGCACAATCATGCCATTCTTGAGGGGAAACTGCAGACACTTGCTTCTGGGTCTGTGTAAATGGTTCAGCACCTTGGTACAGTTGTGGCTGAGGATCCCATGCTTGTACAACTATCGACGTGACAGTATGGCCATATCCTGCTGTGGCCATACAGCACAGCTGTACAGATTCACACAGATTACCCAGAGGCAGGAGTCATAAATCTAGACATTACCCCTTCACATTGTGGTTTATGCACAGGTTTGTAGCCACCCATTCCTGTGTTTGCAGGCAGGGATAGTATGTGCACACGACTGAGTTTCAGACTTCACACACTCCATGTCACCCATGCTCCTTCCCCCCTTTATTATTCTATTCTGTTCCACACATTATGCAAACATTATCTGATAAGTTCCCTATAGTTAGCACCTCATCCCAGCAGTAATTTGGTGTTGGTCCACAGTTCATGCAGTAGGACATGGTGGACATGTTACTGGGATTTGTCCACATGGCCTTGCATTTGGGTCTGTGGACTGTGTTATGTTGTAGTCCATGACATAACATACTTTGGCAGTATGGGTGATTCACATACTTTTGGCAGAGGACTGTAGGCCAGTTGGTAGTGATGCAGGACAGCTGTAGCAGGCTGTAGCATTGTGTCTCTCCTACAATCCCAGAATCCAAGACACTATATTTTCCTGGGGTGATAGGGTAGGTGTGCAAGGTGTTAATGCCAATACTTTCTGTCATTATTGATCCAGTGGTGTGGATGCTGGCAGGGTGCTGCTTACAGCAAGGGACACACCTGCATGGGGCACCTGTTCTGCATGCTGCATTCTTTGGCTATTGCCATACAGAGGAGGGGGTCATATTGTACTCATTCACAACAGCAAGGATAAGACCAGAGAGGTACCTGTGGGTGCTGGTAGGTGAGCTGGGTGCATGTGTGCTATGGATACTACACGCATCTGACTCACAGATATACATGGGGCATTCCACTTATGTTGGCTTGTGCATGGATATTAGCAGTTTCTCAGTACTTCATACCTGTGACCTTAGTGGTCTGCTAACGTTTGGCCAAACGGCATCAGTATTCCCTACTACAAACCCAGCTAATGTGCTGCTAACCTATATGTACAATTCCAAAGGTGTGTCCATTTGACAGTAACATATTATAAACTGTCTGCCTAGGGTACTGCCACATGTGTACTGTTTGTACGTCTGGACCCACATTCATTCCATGTCCATCTTTCAGATGGTGACCGATATTACTTCCAAACATTTACTATGGCTTACTGCTGGAATGTGTTTTGCTGGCATGCATTGTTTTTGACACTGCAGTTGTGAGAACTTGGCCCTGTCATCAGCAGTATTGGCCAATAGCCACCAGGACAAACCTCACCATGTCTACATACTGACCACTCTCACACAATATACAACACACATCAACCTAACACACACAGCCCTGCATATTGTACACATGCTACAATCTATCCTGCTACTTTGGCTGGCTCAGGTAATCTGTGCCCACTGTTATTATAACTACACATACATGTTACTACATTTCCACATAGGATTTGGGGGGGGGGGCACCTGACACTTGTACTCATTTGCTATGACTACACTGTATTTCAGGTACTCCATATTATTCTGTTATTCTGTCCTGTCATGCTGACTAGAGGCATATCAGTGTACTACAGGTCTTAGGTTTGCTTGGCCTACATTTCAGTTTCATACTTCTTACCCTTCAGAACTAACACCCCAATGCCTGACTTGTTGTAGTCTGTCTGTGTAGGTCTGGAGGGGGGATGTTTTCCATAGTCAGCAATCAGAGGCCTTAGCACAACCTTTGTTTGTGTTTGTCTATGCCTGTCATTCTGCTGGCTGAGACTGTTGGTGGGTGTGTGAGCCTCCCTGATTGGCATATGTGTGTCCTATGGACACACATGTGGCCCACCACATTTCCTGCAGTGGTTTTGTCACCTTGTCTAGTGCTGGCTACTATGGTGACACCAGTATTTGTTACAGATTTCATGCTGCCACTGTAGGTGTCTACTGTCTGCTGACATCTCACTCAGCCACCCGATACCTTTGCATGCTCACATCCATACCATAGATACAAGTAACAAAACATACTACTCCATTTGGCAATTGATAGGGAGAGTGACTTACCTTGTGTCTTTGCCAGTACTGAGGATGGTGCTGCAGGGCTGACTATGTTGGATGCACATAGTACACTCTCTATACATGGTTAAGCACAGGTAGTGTCATGTTTGGCATCCCTTTTACTGTATGTGGGAGTCAGAGAGAGGTGTCATTCCCTGGGTTCCTACAATGTCAATGTATGTGCTATGCGTAGTCTCTTTGCCAAGGCCTGGGCATACTGGGGATGCCTCCTTCTGCCTACAGGGGCAGGCTCTGGTTTTTCCTCCTCCAAGTCACTCTGTGCCTGTGGCTGGCCTTGGCAATGGTGGGGGGCTGTGAGGCCCTGCCCCATGCTGTTCCTGCTGCAGCTGTTTCCACAGGATCATATTGTGTAGCATGGCACATACAATGACAATTTGGGTACATGTAGCTGGTGTGTACTGCAAGGCTCCACCAGATATGTTCAGGCACTGGAACCATGACTTGACCATCCCAAACACATGCTCTATTATGATTCTCGTCTGTGTGTGTGCTTCATTATGGAGTTCTTGTTTGAGTGTATGGGTGTCATCAGCCATGGCTCCAGTGTGTGACAAGCATCCCCCACTAGGTGGCCAAAGGGGATGCCCCCATTGTCAAATCTCTGGTACAGCTGTGTCATATGCCAGATGTGGCAGTTGTGATAGCTTCCAGGGCAGCCAACACACACATTCATGATAATGTCCTGGGCATCACACATGACCTGGCAATTGATGGAGGGGAAGCCCTTGCAGTTTACATAGACTCTACCCCACTCACCAGGTGGTGCTTTGATGTGTATGTGCATGCAGTCTATAGCACTCACTACCTCAAGGTATTCTGGTATTTGGTGGAAGAGATACATATTGCTGGCGAATGCCTCATGGGTGTTGAGGAAATATATGTGCTCACCGGCATGTGCTGACATAGCATCCAGGAACTGGTAGAGTACCCTGGATGCTGATGCCTGTGGGGGTTGAGACAAATGCATTTAGTAAGCATATTTTACATTATGGAAATGAGCATGCATTTTAATTTAGGATACTGCAGAGAGTTTGTAAAATAAGAGGGGGGGATTGTGAATGCCACAGAGAGAGCAGAATATAAATGGATAAACTTTTTTAAATCTGATGTCTAGCCAGGGCTTAATAAAACTTATAGTATTAAACCCATTTTGAAATTAAGACAAGCATATATTAGTTAGAATATTACAGTTGTCCTGTGAAGTTCTTTAGGCAGTAATGAAATATTTTGGTGTATTGTCAAGCTGACCATTGTTTTTAATGAAGTTTTTTAGAGAACTAGGCTTAGTCAACTATATTAATTATATTAATTATTTATTTAATTTACATTTGTTAACCGGGGGTGTCTGACTGAGCCGAAAAGGCCCTTTTTCAGCAGAGGCCCAGGGAGAAAAGCTCCACAAAGAAAAATTACAGACACATTTAGTTATTTAGACATGATCAGTATACACACAAATTACAGGAGATATGTTTTTACAGTGGTATGTGGCACATCAACAGTTACAGTAGAGAGAACAAACAAAATAATATTCATTTAAAAATAAAGGTAATTAATAGATTTGTGGTGTACAGCTGAAATTTGGAACATAGGTAGAATACATACATAGTACACAGGTACAGTACATACATTGTAGATTAGCCAGTGTTTGTGAGTAAGACTGAAAACTATTATCAAGTACTTTAGATTTAGTAAGTATACGTTATCCACTTTCACTAGCCTGGAGAGCAATCATGGCACTGCCAACTTTGCTTGAGAAGTTGCCTGATGAGGTCTTTAAAGGAGGCTTTGGATGATGTGTTTTGAATGCTAGTAGGGACAGAGTTCCATTTTTAGCCACTGAACTACTACATAGTGCATCTACTAAGCTATTGTAGCTGTTGGTGACTTCTAGTAGTAGTTTGCTTGATGATCTAAGAGACCTTTTGGCTGAGTGATGCTGTACTAGGTTTTTGAGGACAGGACACTTATTGGGAGGTAATAGATAGAATGACAGAGGCAGAGCTGATTGTAGGTTAGGAGGTTGGGCAGTTCAAGCCAGTGGAGTTGTCTCAAAGCAGTACAGTGATGAGTTCTATATGAGCAATTTGCAGCAAAGTGGGCAATTCTGTTATAGCAGGCTTCCATTTTGCTTAGTTCAGTTTTGTTGAGATTAGTCAGAATGGGAGATGCATAGAGTATGGTGGATAGAAGTTGGGAGCGAGCAATGGCTGATCTTGTGTTGTTGGTAAGAAATGGTTTGATACGGTAGAGTGATCCCAGTTTGGCATGTACTTTTTTAATAGTTAAGTTGAGATGACTATCAAATTTTAGGTGGGAGTCTATGGTTATTCCCAATAGCTTAGCCTGTGCCACTGGAGGGATTAGAGTAGCATTTGTGGAAGAAATAGTGAATTGACTGTTAGTGTTTTTGTTAGAACTGGTTATAATCATAAGCTGAGTTTTCTTTGGATTGAGGATAATTTGGGCTTTGGTAAGGTAGTTTTCAACGTAAGAGAATACTAGTTGAGTTGTTTGCAGGAGGTTGGGAATGTTTTGTGCAGCACAGATTAAGGTAGTGTCATCTGCATACTGAATGATGCATGCTGTGTGGAGGTATGGAGGTCATTTGTAAAGACTGTGAATAGTAGCGGTCCTAAGATAGAACCCTGTGGGACTCCTACAGTTATGGGCAGCTGGTAGCCATGGAGATTTATTAGATTACTTGGTGGTTCTGATATACAGGTGAACCAATCTAGACTGAAGTCCCCCAGAATAAGGGTTTCTTGTGAGTATGTAGAAGAACACCAGGATAAGAAGTCGTCAAGGCTAACAAGTGTATTACCAGGTGAAGTTGAAGTTGTGAGATAAGTATGTCCCAATTATTGGGGGAGGGGTAGGAGTTTGGTAATTGACGGACAGTTAAGTTGGACTTGTACAGTAAGGCAGCTCCACCCCCTTTACAAAGTGGTCTGTCTTGTCTAATGATATTGTAGCCAGTAGGGAGAATTTCTGAGTTAGCTATGTTTTTATTTATCCAGGTTTCTGTTAAAGCAGCTATGTCTGGGGAGTAGTGCGCTATTGTGGCCTGGAGTTCAGGTATTTTATTTTTGATACTTCTAATATTAATATTTAGCATTAAAAGATGGTTGGTTTTGCTGTTGTTGTTGATTTGCCCAAGGATGAAGAAAGTGGGGGTGTTATGTTCTGACATTTGTGTTGGAGCAGTTTGTGTTGGACAGGATGCATTTGGGCCTGGGTTGGGGTGGATATTCCCACTTATGGTGAGCCTGAAGATAAAATGGTTATACAGATGCTGGAGTTTGGTAAGGAGTATGAGAAAGTATTGTGTGTTTTTGGAGTAGGAATGAGAGCATATGTGTTTAGTTCTGAATTGGTCTGTTATGTAGTTCTTGAACAATTGTGAGCAGATATTATTATAATGTGTGGTGTCTGTATATGAGAGTGCATAATGTAGTGTTGTGCTACTACATTTAGGGATATTGCTAGAGTGATAACTTGTGGTGATGTAAAGAAATATAAGAAGATAGACTAGACTTAGTTGTGTGATAGTCATGGTTATAATGTTTAAGTTGGTTCTAGGTGGGGGGTCTGAATAGGAATTATAGGGTTGCACTATATGTGGATGGGGAAGTAGTGTGGGTGATGTAAAAAATGCCTAGTGGGAATGAGAATGATTGGGAGTATTTTGTGTGGAGCACATTGGTGTGTTATGTTGTAATATGACTTGAGCTGTGATTGGTGGAGGTGATATGAGGGTAAGCTGTGGGTGAGGCTGTGAGTACTATAAATGTAGAGGTAATGGGGTGGGATTGAATAGGTGGCAGGGCAAGGGAGCGGAGAGAGCCCGAGCATTAGTGAGGGCAAACGGAACGGGGCAGAGCCCACCAAGACAAGAGAAAAAGTATTACTTTACACATCTGAACACTTTCAACAAATTCCTGAGGTCTAATGGCTTATCAGCAAGCAGAATGTAATTTCTGAAGAGCACTTGTGTCCTGGTGGGAGACTAGAAATTTAAAGATGGCTCCATGCTCAGCAGGATTCTAATATAGACTTAGTACTGGGGGAGGGAGATATCACAAGGGGTGTAAACCAGATGGAATACAAAGAAACCAGAGAGGCAATCAGTGGAAATCAGTGAAGGCCTCAGAGGGGGTAAGTAATAATTCAAACTACCTGTAAAGTGAAGGAGAGAAGAGATAGCAACTTTATTAAGGTTGGGAGTGTGTCCTCACATTGACTTGCTGATTACTAAACAGTTTGTGCACAGATTAGAGTAGGGAGATACATTAGCGATGAAGGGGAAAGTATAGAGATGCAATAAACAGGTGGGTCTCCGAGTGATCCAAACTAAGGCAGAAAGCACTGAGAGGGCTGCTTGCTGGTTAATTTAGTTACAGGAATGTGAACTAAATGTATACTGTCTATTGGACAGTTAGGATTACTGTACTAGCTGGGCAGGCACAAGGCTACAACAGTAAGTTTTATTAGCAAGCTGAGAACTACTAAGAAATACTGCTACTGTAATAGCTTCACTCTCATAAAACATACAAGTAGAATGCCTGGGTGGACTGTCCCTGCTCTTGAGGCTCAAAATGTATATCCTTGTTTAGTTTGCAGTACTGATTCCTTCTTATACTGTATGGGTGGAGTGGTAGACGCAGACTGCAGATTTTCTTGAGTGTGCTCCTGCTCTTGAGGCTCAAAATGTATATCCTTGTTTAGTTTGCAGTACTGATTCCTTCTTATACTGTATGGGTGGAGTGGTAGCTGCAGACTGCAGATTTGCTTGAGTGTGCTCCTGCTCTTGAGGCTCAAAATGTATATCCTTGTTAAGTTTGCAGTACTGATTCCTTCTTATACTGTATGAGTGGAGTGGTAGCCATAGACTGCAGATTTGCTTGAGTGTGCTCAGCAAGCAGAATGTAATTGCTGAAGAGCACTTGTGCCCTGGTGGGAGACTAGAAATTTAAAATTATGTAAATTATATAATTATATAATATGTTCATGAGATGTTATGTGATTGGCTGGTGTTTTATATGCATTCTGTGGTTTTAATGTACTGATTCATTCTTGAAAAAGAGTCTCAACTCGAAAACTTGATGTAATAAACCCTGTTTTACATGGATGGTCATGCTGTGCCTTTTTTACTGCATTTTGATGAGTACTCAGCATTTAGCCAAAGACTTATTAAGTTAAGGGTGACTGAATCATCATATAATTCAATATTTGGGAATGCAATTCTTCCTTGTTCTCTGCTTTTATTATGCCGAAAGGAACTGAATCTTGGTTTATGTGGGTGCCACAGAAATTTTAATAGTTTTGAGCTCATTTGTTTAATTAACTTTTTGGTAGGAGCAGCTACTAGTGTTTGCATAACGAATAACATTTTTGGCAATAATGCAGGAAATAATATAGATTGTTTTATTTTCTTATTTCAAAAAATTCTCTTAATATTTGTAAGGTATTGTCTCTGCTTCAGAACTGGCCATAATAATTCCAACAATATTGAGATTCTTCTTTGCAGAGTAGCTTCACATATTTTTTCTTTTTAATTCAATGATTTCAATTTGAACATACTTACTGCTCTAAAAGTATTTGAACTTGCTTTATCTAAGCTACTCTAAGGCCTCTTTGAAATGTAAACAATTTACTGGTCATTGTTCACAGAATTGCCTAAAACCAGCTAAGATATTTACAATTGCATATTCAAGCCACTAGTAAGAATCACAGGATTCATGGTCCATAAGTATACAATTTATTTTTTTGCTGTGCAACAATTTTAAATGTAGTAAATTTCATTTCACTAGAATTATATAGTCAACCTCTTTGTAAATGTGTTTGCTGTGCAAACATTTTAAAGGTAGTATGGTTCATTTCACTAGCATTATATAGTTTGTGAACCTCTTTGTTTTTGTTCATTTAGATTATTTCTTAAAATTATTGTGATCAATTTTTATTTTATTTATTTAACATTTGTTGACCGGGAATGTCTGACTAGTTTGCACAGAGCCTGTTTTCAGCGGAGGCCTGGGGAGAAATGCTCCAGAGGCATGTCTTTGGAATGTGGGAGGAAACTGGAGTACCTGCAGGAAACCCACGCGAACACAGGGAGAACATGCAAACTCCACACAGAAGGCACCCCAGCTGAGAATTGAACCGGAGAACCTCTTGCTGTGAGGCGACAACGTTAACCGCTGCATCACTGTGCCGCCCTATGCATGTCAACCCATTTCTCATTCAACCAAACTTTCTAAGTGATGTAATATAAGGGCAAGGTCTTGAAAACACTCAGTTTTTTCAGTTAATAATGTTAGGTTCTCAGCAAACCTGATTCAATGACATTAGACAATTAATACTGAACATGTAACCCAATTATTTTCTGGTTGACTTGAAGTACCCTGTCATGTCAGCAGCAACATGTTTTCTATCAATTCTGAGGCTCCTTTTGTTAGTGTCATTATGAACCTTTATTCTTCATGTGTCTAGAGCAAGTAGAACTCTTCTGATGTACTAATAGTTGTGTTAAAGCCATTGTACTCTAGTGGTTTATCAGTCACTGTAGTCATTTCAAAAAGTAGTCTATCAACGTATCTTCATTGATATAACAAGCCTTTGAGATAGTTGTTCAAAATGTTATATGCTAGAAATTTGCAAGGCTCAGCTTTGGAGACAATTCAGTTACCTGGTCCTCAAATATTTAAATAATAGATCCTATTGTGTACTAATAACCCACTCTTTGCATTGATATGCTAATCACTGGAGAACCACAAGGATCTGTACTTGGCCATCTACTTTTCTCAGTATTCATAGATGACTTCACACTCTACCTTCTTAGTCTTAAATTAATCATGTAGGTAGACCGGATTCAATAAAGCCTACAGTAAGTGTACACTAAGTGTACACTATGCATACATGATATGTATTCAATAAAATTCTTATCACATTTTTGTGCTTTCTAGTCACTCAGAAAGATTACATTAAGTGTAAATGTAGTCTATACTTTGCAGTAAACGGATAAATCTCTGGCAGTATTAAAAACTGCAAGAATATCAGTAGGAAAACTAAAATTAGGAGGAAGAAGGTGTGTGTTATATCTGTGTTGTCTGTTCATTCAGAACAGGGTACACTTAGTGTACACTTATAGGCTTTATTGAATCCAGTCCCACACATTTTACTAATTAAAGGCTATAGAAGAAAGATCATCATTCAGCATAAATTTTTAAAACTTTGTCCCTGGGCAACTGACAATAAATTCTTGACAAACCCCAATAAAACTAATGTCATATTATGCTCCACTCATCCCCATAACTTTATCATCCCTAAATCAAATTATTATTAAGGATAATAACAGTAATCACATTCTTGACATTTATGAAGACAAATATCTAGGTCTAACCCTTACTTCTTCCCTAAACTTCATGACTCATACAGACTTGATCAACAGCAAAGTCCAATCCCAACTTAAACCTTGCTACAGGTTTTCAAACCTTTTCGGTTCTTCTGCTCATACCAATGTTGCAAGAAAAGGCTTGATTTCAAAGGTTGAACATTGCCTACTAATTCCCAGCTTCCATTTTGTCTATAATACAGAAAATTTACAAATTATGGAAAGTAAAATTCTCAGGTTTGCTCTTCTGGCAGATATTCATATACATCACATCTCTACATTGCAAAAACTTCAATTGGCTACCTATCTCCAAATGTGCTACTCTCCTTCATGCTCCTTCGTGGCTCCCTTCTTTTCAAAATACTAAATGAGGATTACTGCCCTCCTTTGCTGTGCATTACTCCATGAAATATACAGAAGAATACGTTGTCACCTTAATGAGACCTTCTTTCCTATGGGATAATAGGTGAAAATGGTCTTGCCATCTGGAATCACCTACCCTTATAAGTAAAAAAATCTCCAATCTTTATTGGAATTCAAAAAGGCTTTATAAATTCACATTCAAAAGGAAGCTGAATGTTCCTGCTTTTGGACACTGGTAAACTGAGCCTATGTCAAAATATTTAATGACCAAATTGTTGAAACCTGTATTGCCGAAATCACATGGTTGACAATTTAGTCCATCAATAAAAATAACATAAACTCAAACAACACCCGTAAACAGCACAAACAAATGCTTTTGTGGGGTGGCAAGCCCAAATGCACCCCCAAACCCTCTGCTAATTGTATAAATATATATATATATATATATATATATATATATATATATATATATATATATATATATATATACATATATACCAACTCCAAGATCGTACTAAAGTACTAAAGAGGGGAAAAGTGCAATTTCCCTGATCCCTACCATACCACGAGCTCAATCAGAACAGGTGAATGAACCAAATTGTCAGCCATATGGTCTCGACCATATGTGTTTTGACAATTTGGCTTTTTGATAATTTCACAGACCCATTAAATTAACATGCATTCTTCTGTGTTTCCAACTTGGAAAACAGGACCATTCCCATTCCTTTACTTTAATGAAAAGTCCAGTTTTGTCACATGAAATACAAAGTGCTCATACCCAATATACTTGTACCAAATCTTGTTTTTGTTACCTCTCTCTCTTAGTTAACCATACCTATTTGTAACTACTACCCACCATCCTTCTCTTATATAGTCAACGGTTCTGTTTATTCTTGAATATGTCTATTTATACCTTTGTATAGTATAATTTATTTGTAACATTCTTTATTCTCTTTGGGGATTTCCCCCTGGGCCTCTGCTGATAATGGGCCTGTCCCTAGTTGGACTTTCCCAGTCAATAAATATTAAATAAATAAATAAATAAATAAATAAATAAATAAATAAATACAAATAATAAATCAATAAATATCAGTTAACTTTCTGCAAGATTTAAAATTTATAACTATATATATTCATATCCCAAACTGTCTTATAAATAATGTCTATAATTTCTATGTTACTGTTTTGTACATTGCTTTGTTTTTGCCCCTGTTGCATGACTGAAAAGATTCAGATGACCAACTCATTTATCTGGTTATCAAATGAATAAATACATTAAATAAATAACCGTCATTTTAGTTTCATCTGTGAAAAATAAATGTTTGCTTAAAAAAAGTGCTTCTTCTCAAATATATGGCTATGTATGAGGCATTAGAACAAAACAGTGTGAGATGGAGACAGTAATATATTAAACATAGTCAACAATAATATTGCCCTATAATTCACTAAAATAGAGTATTTTCCAGGCAATGATAATGAACAGAATTAATGCAAAGGTATCTAAATCACAGTGTATCAAGTTTATTGAGAGAAACATAGCATTTCCTGTTACTTTCTTCAGAAATCTAAAACATGCTGCTGTTCTGGGGGAACAAGCAATGTGGCATAAATGGTCTGCTGGTATGATGTAAAATTTTCCACAGTTCTTACTTAAATGTGAAATCAAACTACTTCCTGAAATAATGAATGCCTCTGAAAACTAAAAAAGCTTGAACAAATATATCACCATCACTGAAAGCTGCATATAAGCACCTCTGTGTACTACCTCTCATTTACTAGGATTTGAAAATGATACAAACATTTTTGGCAATACATGAAGCCTTCTTGCACTAGATTTATTGATGAACTTCGCAATGTGTGCATTATTAAATTAGTGCACCAAGATGAAAAAAATCCTTATTACTAACGAAAATGTCTAATATACAAAGGTATACTACTATGAAAAATATAGAAGTAACTCTCTTTTCGACCTTCTGGTTTGATTTTGAAGGATGAAGTTATGATTGTTAATGTTCAGGGTTGAACAGTATGATAATGGAGTAAAATATTATTGAAAAAATAGTTTTATTTTATTCTTAGATTACTTCTAGAAAGGAAAATGACCATGAAATATGCAGTAATATATGAAACTATTCTCCTCCACAGTTTTATTTATTTATTTACTTATATTTGGGGGTGACCTTGCTTTCACTTATGTTCCCTTTTACCAACAAAGTATGACTTCATTAGTGTACACTTCTCATAAAAGCTTCATCAGTTAATGAAGTATGTACAGTCTTTAGCTCTCATTCAAGTTACCTCATCAGGAGTACAAAATAAGTGATGTTTTTCATTCTCTTTCTTTTTCTTTTTTTTTTCTTTTTGAGTGTTCGGTCATATTGTATTTTACAGTTTCTGTAGGTAAAGTGACTTAGACCTCTGTGAAGCAAGGTTCATACTGTATTGAGATTCAGAACATTCTAACAATATAAACTACATCAGTATGAAACCAAAGGAAAAAATCTGCACGGTACATATAGTCACATTTGATAATTACCCAACTTTGGCAGTAAAGAAGACAAGATGAGAAGACCACCTACTAAGCAGTGATAAATATATTACATCACAGTTCTACCACAAACCACTTTCTAGTACCATAGGTTCCACTACTGTTATCTCACAATAAAGCTTTGATATATATAGGATTTGTAGCTGCTCTTCAAGTTTAAATATTGCACTTGCACAGAGAATGTATTATGAGACCTGAGTGTATTTTTGTACACTTCCTAAAATGCTTTTTTGGATGCTATTGCTGGCTGCTTGTTTACCAGGTGAGTGTACAGAAATGTATTGAAATAGATATAAGCCTTATTGCTAGAAGTACTTATTCTCACATTCAAAATTGCATAAAACAAATTTGCATGAAAAATGCATGAAAAATATATACTTTTTTTAAATGTTCAGCTATTTCAGTCTGTCTCATTGTATTGTAATTTCCTTTATTAAATAATATGAAATAAATGATGGAATTTTAATAGTGTTTATGCTTTTCAGCTTGGACAGTTGTATTATTAAACATGGTTTTGTGAATATGTAGCAAATTAAGCCAATGCTTAATTTATGATATTTACTTTTGTGTTTCTCCCAAGCTCTGAAGTCTCATTTGGAACAGCTGACAAAATCTGTGCGGGTTTATGATGGAGGATCTATTAACCTTACCTGTATCATTTATGATAATTATAGTTTCTATTGTTATGAAATGGTGTGGTACATCCAGCGGCATGCTGAGGGTCCTAGGCGTATCGCTACATTGGGTATTTTCTTAGAAGAGAAAGGAAAAGAAAGCACCAAGTGTACATTCAAGCTAACCAACATAAACAAAAATGATTCTGGAACATACTTTTGTTCATTATGTAAATATCAACACAGTTATTTTGGAAATGGGACGAAACTCATTGTCACAGGTAAGCAAATCAAACAACAAACAATAATCAGAAAAAAAAATGTTTAATAACATTGCAGAAAGACACAAGCTATCACAGTAATAATGAGGTGCTAAAAGTAAATTTCCAAAGATATGTACTCATCAAGTAGTAGCATAACTTTATCCTAAATGCCCTTAATTTTAGAACTCTTTTCAGTGTTAGCACAGGCTTTATGGAACATTTTGTGTTAAGTCCATAACCAGAGCAAGTATCTAACTTATGTTACCAAACTTTGCATGTAACTTGCACCAGTATTTTAGAAAGATTCCACCTACCCCTTACTACTCACAAGCAGTGTAAAGAAAATTGAATAACATGATTTACTTTATTGTTCTTTTTGTTCAACGCATTTTGATATTTTATGAAGGCTTCTAAGATAATATTGGACATGTTTACAAAACTTACACCTATTTTTCAATATACAATAGCAGCAACGTATTTTCACTGTGACAAACAGTTTATCTGACACACTATAATGGTAATTATCAATCATCCTGCACTTAATGCCTATGTGTAGGTGTATAAGTTTGTCTTTAAAAGTAAAAAAGGAACACATATTGTAGATCTGAGTATAAAGCATTTTTCATAGTTCCTATGCCTTAGCTGACACAAACCAATGAAAATAAATTAGATGTCAAAAAAAAAAAATCTTCAAAAAAATCCCAATCCTGTAAGAAATAACATTTGGACTATAAAATTTAAAAATCTCAATACCTAAAATGAGAAAAATGTAATCCAAAAACTTTAAAAATCTTAATATCTATAATTAGCAAAAGGTACTGCAGTCCAAAACCTTTTTCCATGCACCTATAATAAGTACAATGCAGTCCAAAAACTTTAAAACTCCCCAGACTCTTAAGTAAAATGTAGTCTATCATACAGTTATGCATTTTAATCTAAATTGCTTCATTGTGCTACAGTATAACTTTATTTTTTTTCTATTTTGTATGTGTGATTTTAGGAAATATGTATTGTGCTACCCTGAAATATTTTCAGTATGCTATGTGAACCACTGCAGCATATATATATATATATATATATATATATATATATATATATATATATATATATATATATATAAATATATGGGTCTACTTCTTATGACCTAACTTTCATAAAACTGACATTCATTTGATTGAGACCATATAATCTAAAGTTCATAATACTGAAAACTCACTTGACTGAAACTCATAACACCAACACCTTACAATGTTAGATTTCAACACACTAAATTGCAAACTATAGACATGCACACTTACAACACCAATTACTAACACTTTCCAGAACTTAAAAACTAATTATATATCCTCTTATCAGAAACCAGTTGATATAAAACCAACGTAGGTGGGGGACTACACCCTCCAGCGCCCAATGTGGGGGGCTGTGCCCCCCACCCCCCCTAACTACATATACTAACTCCAGGATCACACTACAGTGGGGAAAAGGGCATATACTTTTTACTTACCTTACAGTAGTCTACACACTGACATGATTATGTTGAAATTTAGCATTGTAAGGTGTCAGTATTGAGTTTCAGTCAAGTGAGTTTTCAGTATTTTGAACTTTAGGTTATATGGTTTCAGTCAAATGAATTTCAATCAAATGCAAGTTAGGTCATATGTAGACCCATATTTACATATATATATATTTATATATATATATATATATATATATATATATATGTATATATATATGGGTCTAGGACATTTCACTGAATGCACTTTTCACTGAAAGTTATATATGGCCTTTTCCCCACTGTAGTGAGACCCTGCAGTTAGTATATATAGTAAGGGGGGTGTGGGGGGGGGTGTAGCTCCCCACATATTTTAAATATTTTGAACTATATACATGGATACTTGCAATTCCAATGTACTACTCTTTTCCGAACATAATATATACTTAAAATATGTGGGGGGCTATGCCACCCACACACCCCCTTACTATATATACTAACTCCAGTGTTAAACTACAGTGGGGAAAAGGACATATGTAACTTTCAGTGAAATGTGTTTCAGTGAATTGAGCTTTCAGTGAATAGTGTTTTCAGTGATTTGTGTTCAGTCATTTGAGTTTCAGTAAAATGTGCATTCAGTGAAATGCCCTAGACTTATATATATATATATATATATATATATATATATAGATATATATGTAAAATGCATTTCTCATTAAGCAGTGTCTGTCCTGCCCATACGGCTGTGTGTGGCATTAGCAAATTTAAACAAGTGAGTAGAACACTTTTGATAATCTGTGTGAACTTAGTATTTGTAATATGTTAATTTTTTGGTCTCATTTATACTGGACTTCAAATATTGATATGAATTTATTTTATTCAGCTGTTTTACTGTAACATTTTAAACTGTCAATAATGTAAACAATTATCAATTGCTTTCTCTTTTTGAGTACTATTAACACACATATTTGGTAAAGAAACAACTTTATCCTTGTCTAAATCATTCTCCCGTCAGAAATGTCATTATCTCCTTCAAGTACAAGCTGGTAACAGAAAAAAAACAGTCATTCCAAAACATTAAACATTTTATCAGATATGATACAATTACTTGTTTTAAACAGCCATTTTTCCATTTTCTAAACCCCATGTTAGGTATCAATTTTATACCCTAGCATATTGATAGCATACATTGATTTCTGAAATAAATCAAAATGGTCATTATGAGTAAACATAAGTGGTAAGGCACTCATCAGGCTTTCTTTTTTTAAGTTTTTATTTGATTTTACTCATCAAGGTTTCTTAACAGTCAAGAAACAATCATTAGCACTAAATATATTTTTCATCATTGAAACTTCTGAGTAATATTCACTTTTTCCTTATAAAATGTTAACATAGTGTTTCATAGCAGTACATTTGAAAATATCAAAATAATTGTCAATTAAAATGTAATATGTTGCAATGGAAAGACTATAAATTAAGTTATTCCCTCTACACTATACCTTCCTCAATTACCTCTCCTATCTCCTCTCCATACTTAAAGCTACATACTTACCTTGTCTCTTCCATCTAGCTTCGCGTCCTTAAACTATAGTCTTAGCCAAAGTCTTTTAGTCTATTCCTCTCTTTCACACCTCAACATGGCTACAAAAATCTACAATCCTCCTTCCATGACCTCTGTAAAAGACAATACTCTAAAAAAACTAATAATCCTGCTTATTACTTCTTTTGCTCTCACAATACCCTATTTCTTAACCTCTTATGAATCAAAACTTAATTTCCACTTTAACTACTCGCCCAAACATACAGCCTCAAATTGCAAAAGCCTAAACTTTACTCATTTAAACATTACATCTACCTCTAGTTACCTCTTAGCTAAGTATCACAGGCTGTCTCACATTAAAATTCAAAACCTCTTGATTAGGAAACTAAAATACTTACTGAACTTCCCTAACAAATCTCACTTGGAATACAACCGCTCTACCTTGGTAGATGGCGACATTCACCCCAACCCAGGTCCATCAAATATTTCAGCTGAAGCTATACCTGCTTCACTAAACTCATCCCTTCTATTACCAACCTCCAATACAAATACTTTACTCATAGGGCACCTTAATATCCGAAGTGTCAATAACAAAATCACCCAACTCCACTCTCTTCTTGAACACCACTCCTTTGATATTCTCTGTTTAACTGAAACCTGGTTAAAACCCTTTATTAAAGACACTGAAATCATTCCTCCAGGTTACAATATCTTGAGACTTGACCGCAATGGTAAAAAAGGCGGAGGAGTAGCACTACTATTCAAAACTGAACTAAAATTAACATTAGTACCCTTTGATAACCTTGACTTTACCAAGACTGAACTTCTTATCTCAAAGCTGCAACTAAACCCCAAAAAGTCTATCTATATTATCTGTCTATATCTACCTCCTGGAAATAACTCCACTACCTTAGAAAATATCCTCAGTTGGGCCACATCCACCTACCCACAAGAAACCATAATACTTGGAGACCTCAACCTTGACTGGTCCTCAATAACCACTAACAACCCAGCATCTCATATTAATCTCCATGGCTTTACTCAGACAATAAACACCTCTACTAGGATTAACAAACCTAATAACAAAGAAAGTATTCTTGATTGGATTTTGGTAAACAAACCTCTAGTAAAATATCAGTCTGGAACGCTACCAGATGACATTAGTGACCACAATCTAACCTATATTATAAGACAAAAGAATGCCTCTACCTATTCTCCTATATATAGGACCCTACGTGATCTCAAATGTTTTAATCCTACCCAATTTAAAACTGAACTAAAGACCTGTAACTGAAACCCACTAAAAACACTTCCTCTTCAAGAAGCTGTTAAATACTTTAACACCACATTCCTAACAATTCTAGATAACCATGCACCAAAATGCTCCATCAGAATTAAATCTAAGCCAGCCCCCTGGCTTTCTAAAGATACTAGACAAAAAATGTCACTTAGAAACAAATCTTGGTTAAAATGGCGAACTAGCAAATCTCCCATAGGCCAACAGACTTTCAGGCACCTGAGAAACAGTACCAAAAAAGCTATCCTCTCTGATAAAAGGAGCTATTATAGCAATCTTCAGCAAGTGAATCACAATAACCCTCAAAAACTCTGGTCAACCCTAAACAGACTTCTTCACCCTGGACAGACTACCACTCCCTCCCCTTCTGGGTCTGAAAGAATTTCTTCCCTTGATACTGCCAATACTTTCAACTCATTCTTCATTGATGCTATTAATTCCTTGGCCTCCCATCTCTCCAGTGACAACACTAGCATCCTTGACCATGCATCCTCCAAACTACCAACCTTTAGGCTACAACCCATCTCCACTACCTTTATACAGAGATGTATCCTCAAACTTAAACCATGTACCCCCTCAGCTGACCAGCTTCCTTCTGAATTCCTTCAAAAAGCAGCCTCTGAAATTGCCTATCCCATATCCATTCTTATTAATAGAACCATAAATGAAGAAACCATACCTGATATCTGGAAAATCTCTCACATCATACCCTTACATAAAGGAGGTAACTCCTATGAATATTCTAACTACAGGCCCATAGCCCTATTGTCCCCACTCGCAAAAATAATGGAAAAATGTGTTCACCATCAGTTAATGAATCACTTAATACAAAATAACATTCTTACAAACTGTCAACATGGCTTTAGGCCCTATCATAGCACAACTACTGCTCTGCTCTCCTTTACAGACTTTATTAACAAAAATCGCAATAATAATATCCTGTCTTCCGCTCTCTTTATTGACCTGTCCAAAGCCTTCGACATGGTTAACCACTCTCTCCTATTAAAAATTCTCGAATCTCTTTCCTTAGAAGCTAAGGCTATCCACTGGTTTAGTTCCTATCTCACTAACAGGAAACAGGCCGTCCTCTGGGATAACAAACTCTCATCTCTTCTCCCAATTTCACTTGGGGTCCCCCAAGGCTCTATTCTTGGACCTCTTCTTTTCTCCCTCTTTATAAATGACTTACAAGTAGCTATTCCCCAGGCTACATGCATTCAATATGCCGACGACTCCACACTTATTTGCTCTGCTGAATCCATTTCTGAACTTCAAACTAATACTCAAGCGGTATTTTCCAAAGTCGAAACTTGGTTCCTAAAACGTTGCCTACTCCTAAACGCAAAAAAGACCAAACTCCTACTCTTTAAGCCTACTACCAGATCCCCTACATTTGAATTCACTATCTTGTCTAATAATGGAACCACTATATCACCTGACTCTACTACTAAACTGCTAGGTGTCACGATTGACAATAATCTTTCCTTTGACTGTCATATCAACAATACCATTAAGTCTGTAAACAAGAAACTTGGCTCTCTATATAGAATCAAAACTTTTTTAACCTCCCCAGCAAAAGTTAATCTTGCCCACTCTCATCTTATTTCCACTCTTCTCTATGCCTCACCAATCTATACTAACCTCAAGAAAAACAATCTCTCTAAACTGTCTACCACTTACAATAACATAGCTAGATTTGTTACTGGGAAGCAATTCAGAACCCACCACTGTCTGAATCTGCAACAACTTAACTGGCTTGAACTGACAAACATGTTGCTTCTATCCCAACTTATGTTTGTCCAAAGAGCTTTCTACCAACCTCATAACACACCTGTACTTTCTAACCTCTTAACCCCCTACTCTAACCTGAACTCACTCCGCTCTTCAAGCAAACTGCTAGTTACCTTAACCAAATCTAATAACCTAGCTGGTGATTCCCTTTTCTCGAATACCATTGGGAAACTCTGGAATAAACTTCCTTCCGGACTTACTTCAATTGCATCTACTGTTCTGTTTAAACAAAAACTCAGAGTCTACCTTAAAAACCACTGGATATGTCCCTGCTCTAAGCCTGATTAAAATTTTTGTTTTTCTCCTCCTCATGGCTATTGTCTATCTTTTCTGACAGTACATATCTCTTTAAATCTGTACTCTCTTTCTATTATTGTTTTCTCTTTTCCTTGGTTTTATGCTTTCTCTCAATGGTTCTAAAGATAAAATAATGTTTAATATGTTGTTTAATACCTTTATTCTGTGATTAATTATCTTGTCTTGGAGTTAAAGTCCTACCAGATTTTAATCTGTTATTATTTTTTTGCTATGTTGTATCTGTCTTGTCTTTATGTGGAGCTTTTCTCCCCGGGCCTCTGCTGAAAATGGAAATATATCCAGTTAGACTAGCCCGGTTAACAAATGTAAAATAAATAAATAAATAAATAAATAATAAAATAAAATAAATTCCTTATCTTAAAGTCTTTTCTAATGATAGTATTAGTATACAAAATATGAATGCTAAAAGTGACCACTAAATAGAATTAGCAACCACAATTTGCCCAGTAACATCCAGAATTGATGAGAATTTCATAAGGAGGAATGGATGACAAGAAGAGATGTAATATATTTGCCTAAGATAGAGGGCACCTCAACAGAACAGGCCACCCTAATACAATATGCCACTCTCATTTGCACATCTGCCAACATGGTACACTTTCAAAAAAATTACTCAGGAAGCTATAACAGACACTGAAACATGAATTTGTAAATCACAACTCATGCTCAACTTAAAAAAGACCAAACTGCTACTTTTTATTCCCAAAATCCCTTTCTTACAAAAAAAAAAAGTCCTCTCTCTCAACAACAATTGAAGCTACTACTCATAACAAATTATTATGGGTGACAGTGGGTGATGATCTTACATTCGACATGCATATACAAAATTGCATAACTGAAACTCATCAAAAACTAGAGATGCTTTACAGAGCCAAAAACGTTCTCACCAATGCAACTAAAATTAAAGCTGCCACTGCTTATCTCCTTCGCACCCTTCTTTATGGTGTTCCCATCCTTACTAACTTACAGGCTTCACAAAAATTAAAACTTGAACAATGTTATAACAAAGTTGCGGAATTTGCAGCAAATACCCCTTTCAGAACCCACAACTGTATAGCACTAAAAGCCTTAATTGGTTAGAACTGCCTCTTTCACTAACATATACACAGCTTCTTACCGCCTAAAAAATTATGCAGTATCCATCTGCCTGTCCAGCACTAAAGACATTCTACACAACTATGTTCCCAATCAGTCATTGTGATCCGGTGACCAAAAACTCCTGTCTGTCTACAAACCTAGCAAATCTGCTGAGCAATGTATGTACTTGTACAAGGTTGCTAAGGCCTGGAACTCCTTATCTGTATCCATCAGGTCAATATCCTCTCCCCCATCTTTTAAAACCACTCTAAAAGACTTCATAGCTAAAATCTGCCTCTGTTCTCACTCAAAACCAGGATAAGCTATATCCCTGAATGTGAACAAGTACCTTTCCATTCCTTAAACATCCTTACTCTCCCTTCTTCACTTACTTCCTTACTTCTATCAGATTATCTTCTCTGACTTCCTCTCTAAATATACCAAAAGCCTGTTTTCCATTCACGTCATATTTCTGTTCCTAGTTTTGTTAGACTAACTTACCTTTGATTTCTCTATAAACTGTCTACAATTTTCTAAATATTAAATTATCATCTTATAACTTGTATCCATTCTTAACCAATGCTTTTATATTATGTCTAATGTGTTATTATTATTTAAACTGTGGATGTTTTTGCTTTATTTTTGATGATTGTACAATTATTGTTCTTAAAATATTTTGTAATTATTTGGAGCTTTTCTCCCTGGGACTCCTCTGAAAATGACTTCTAACCAGTCTGACCTTCACTGTAACCAAATGTCAATACATACATAAATAAATTAATTAATAACTAACTAACTAACTAACTAACTAACTAACTAACTAACTAACTAACTAACTAACTTTGTAATGGCATATAGTTCAAGAAGAAAGGAGAGTATATGCCTGCCATATTATGGAGAAATAATTCAATCTAAATCATAAAAGGGACACTGCCGTCAAAATTATTCCATCTGAAGGAATTATTTCTATCAGAGGGTAGTGGAGACTTAACCCATTGAGAACTTTATTTAATTGTTTTATTTATTTATTTGATTGTTTTATTAATTTAACTGGGTAAGCCCACTGGTACAAGTGTCCCTTTCAATGGACAACCAAGAATCACTGACTGGTTCAGTGACATTTGACTGCAGAAAGCAGCTTACTAACATCCCAAGGCTCTAAACTTTTACACTAATTGTTAGACAAGGAATTATGTGCCTTGCTATCTCCATATGTTTTTCAGTAAGGCATAGGATGAGTGTGGCCTAAATGAGCAGCTTGGGGTATCCCACTGAAACACAATAACCATGTAAGTTGGACAGACTAACAAAACACCAGATACTTAGTCTTTATGTCATAACAGTTATGTAATATGATGGCTACATGCATTGTCCATTAATAATCTGTCCTACATACAAATTTCGATCATAGTAACTGCTTTATCATTATCAAAGGCACATATGTATAATTTGTGTTATTATATTACATTTACTGTCTGATACATGTACATCTGTTTAACTAATGTGCATTGTTCTCTCATTAAAGCACAGAAAGTTAAACTTGAGTCAGTTCTATTAATTTTGCAGCCCAGCTTTCACTGATTCGCTTATACATTTCAGTCATACAGATTTTCTCATCTAATTGCTTGATCATACCTATGCTTAGATTTTTTTTAATTTGTTTAAAATTTTGTTATCTAGGAAATAAAAATATGTAACAATATGCTGATAAACTCTATGAATCTGAGCTAATCATTTAATCACACAGTATACTTACACTGCCCCTGAAAAGAGGAGCTTGGGCCAAGCAGACATATACATTTACAAATACAAATAATGAAATAACTAATTAAAGAAACAAGCACACAAGTATGTAAATATATAAATAATCAAGGGGTTATGCACATCCTTGCATTTTGTTAAGGGGAATTGACTTACTGTTGTGATCCCGTTGTTGATTTTTGTGGAACTGAATCTTCATTTCAGACTTTGCTAGAACTCAGAAAAGATGAAAACCTATAATAACTGAAGAATCTGAACATTTTAATTTCTTCTTTACAGTTTCTATTTCCTATATTTTCAAATTATCTTAAATTATCTAATTGCTAGACAGACAGACAGACAGGTAGATAGACAGATAGATTGTGAGAGACTTTATCCCATAATACTGTCAATACTGGCACTTACTATTTTTAGTCTTGTTTTCATTAATAACTACTACTAAAAGTATATTGCCAGTCATAATGTTTACCAAAAGTGTGAGATGCATTTTAAAAAGAGGGGGGGGTTAAAGGATCAGTTGTCATACTGAAGATTGAACAAAATAAAACTATATGACATAGAAAACATTGACTGGAATTCATTGAAAAGAAATGTCAGTGTTTTTAATCTCAGTAAATGTTTTTGAATGGCAGTTCAGTAAATCTGCCTAGTTTTATTTATTTATTCCAAGTGGATCTCACTGCTGACTTACACAGATGGTTTCACTGTTTTACTATAATTACTGGTGCTATACCCAGCAATTACTGACAAATTCCGACTACAGTACTTGGCATTTTGCCAAATATCATTAAAGGATTTGATTCCATTAGCATAGAAGATCATTTTTAATAGATGTTTACATTGTTGATTAAATTAATTTAGTAACCTTTTGATTTGTTGAGCAGAGATTCTTGTCTAATCCCTCTCTTTCCCCCTCTACCCAGTGCATCCCTAAAGATGCAACTCCTTACACCGAATCCCTAGTATATCTCTAGCTACCAATCCCCTTCTTCTTCACATTCCTGTTATTTTACTCACCCATGTATACTTTACATCTCTGCTTAAAATGTAAACCAAATCATGTATTTTTATATTACGGAACTGTAAACACTAGCAATGCAGCTAATTTAAAATGGAAGATTTATAAAAAAGTATTTTTGAAAAAATGGTATTACTGACAAATATATTGTAAACAGTAAATGTGTCTTATCTGCTATGTTTGCTGTTCATATTCCATTGCTAAGCTATTTAAGTAGGAACTCATGACTGACACATACATGGAAACCTTTTGCTATTCAGTAACAGCCCTAACACAGTGTTGCATGGTGACATGCAGCACCACATAAGATTGTCTCTGCTTATGAGCAATCCATGGGAGAAGTATGTGTTAATTTACCATGTGTTCTCTTCCTCAGAAGCAGCTCCAGGAATGTGTCTATATGCAAAGTGATTCAAGAAATCAGCCAGACATGTAGATCAGCACAGCCAGCCCCACAATATTGCATTAGTCATGCTTATTTACTAAACAAAGAGGCAATATGGAGATTGGGGTTGTGTGGGGGAGCCACTAGATGCCAAGATAACTCTAAATTTAAGTGTCATAATAACACCTGTGGAACTACAGGAAATTGGTTATGGGGAAACACTAGCCATCATGGAATCTGCAATAGTCATACTGGCCCTTATAGCAATACAGTGATGAGTAGTGGGAGGGAACACTCACCACAATGGAAACTACAATGGTGTCATACAGGCAATTAAACTATTACATGGATCAGGGGTGAGGAGTTACACTAACCATAACGCATGCTACATTCATCCATAATGGCACATACACTAAGGGCATTACAGGGGTGGAAAACGTTAACCACCAGGGAATACTCTAAATCCTTGTGCCTTAACAGCACTTCAACTAGTAATGGGATTGGGAAGTGGATCACACACTATATTGGGGCAGGGCAGGGCAGGGCAGACAAGTCATGGACATGTACTGGGACTGTGTTTTGTGTGTGTGTGTGTGTGTGTGTGTGTGTGTGTGTGTGTGTGTGTGTGTGTGTGTGTGTTTGTGTGCGCATGCATGGGCACATGTGTTTGAATGTGTTCTTGTAAGTGTGGGAGAGTGATTGAGGGGATGTCAATGTATGGATGAACAAATAATTACTGTGATATGTGTATTATCGCTGTGCCTCAGAATCATGCAAATTAGCCAATAAAGAGGTGTTTCCCTCATCATGGATAATCTGTCTCTGCATCCAAAATACTGCATATTAGGAGGTAGTCCTTTTTTAGTGAAAGCTGTCTTGCTCACTCAAGGACCTTTCATGAATTTCCAGGTAAATCTCTGTAACTAAATAAAATGTATAACCTTTACAACATTAAACCAGTTTTCAACTTTATACTGCATTTTGGCCAAGGTTATGGCTGCAAAGGGTCCTAGAACCAGCTCATTTGTCCAGTAAAAATCTAAATAAATAAAGACGTATATTTACCAAAGAAGACTATGTAAATATGTTTTCAAAAATGGTAGTGGTCATTTGTTTTTATTGTTTAGTACTAATTCTTTTCTTATTATATGACATTAATTTATGTATTATCTTAAACAAAATGAATGTTTGTATCACTTTTTTATTTTCCAGACTTGTTTACATTGCTATCTTCCAGCATACACAGATTAATACAAAGCTATGTATGCAATCTGATAAAGTTAGTTAAGATTAAACCCTTCAGGCATGAGCAAAATAGTATCATTCAGCTTAAATGTGTAGTGTTATACAATCAAAATCTGCAATATTGGCAGCATTATTATTCAGTAAATCTATATCTTAGTACATTGCTTACTCTGGCAGTCATGTGTTGTATGTCATCTTAATACAGCACCTAATTGTAGAATTTCTACTAATATGTTTGAATTTTTAATAAAGTAAATGAAATAGTAATCAGAGTTCCTCTACAGACTTCTCCCAGGCCACTAAGACAAGTGTGAATGCATTATATATGGACATTGACAGACCTCGATGCTTTGCCAGAGATGGCCTACGTCTGTCACCTCTGGGCTTTTGGATCCTGGCCAAGGCTCTAACAAACCCTATAGTGCCTTTTTTAGGTGGTGTTCTAAAGACCACATTACCACTGTAACAGCTACAAACAAATGCAATCTGAGGGTCATGCTGCTCAGCACTAGAAGTCTAAATCTCAAAATGCACTTGCTCGAAGCACTCTTTAAAATGGAGTACATCGACATTTGTGCTGTAACAGAGACCTGGTTCAAGGCAGCAGAAAGCACCCCTGCATTACTAGGCTATAACTCATTCCACACCTTTCAGCCCCAGAACTTGGACCGAATCTCCAAAGGTGGTGGTGTTTTTATATTCATAAAGGATGTGCACACCTCCAGTCTGGTAGCTCAACATAATGCATCAGAGATACTTCAGGTGCAGCTAACATTGGGTAAGACAGCAATTCAGGTCGTAGCCTGCTATAGGTCCCAAACCATGTACCAAGACTAACACTCCATGTTCCTAAGCACCCTGGAGAATATTAGGGTCCAACCTAACATTCTCACACTAGGTGATTTCAACTACCCCTCCATTAACTTGGAATGTATTCATGTACCAATACACTTGCCCAGCGTTTCCTGGAATTCATTAATTCCAATGCCCTGGACCAGCTCATTCTTACCCCCACTAGAGGTAGCAACATCCTTGACCTGGTCATTACTAACATGGGTGATCTTTGCTCTACACCAATAGTCAACTCCTCCCTGGTTAGATCTGATCACAAGCTAATCACCTTGGACATCCTCATCCCCCCCCCACCCCCGCAAAGGTAACCACCACGAAAAACTTCTCCAAAGCTAACTTTGGGCTCCTAAAAACAGAGGTGGCTAACTTCACGGCACCCATGCAAATGGTCAATAGTTGCATAACCGTCGAATCATACACCAATGCACTGTACGAACACTTACACAAATTCATGGATCTTGCCATACCCAATAGAACCAAGACACACTCCTCCAAAAAAAGGAAGCCAATCTGGTGGGGTCCTACCATAAACAAACTCTACAACAAAAGGAGGAAACTGATGAAGAATAAGTTCAAGTCCCAAGACTGGAAAAACTCCCTTAACAGCCTCAACAAAAAGATGAGATCCCTCATCAAAATCTCTATAGCTAGCTATGAAAACAAACTTGCAGCAGATAGTAAAGACAACCACAAGGCCTTCTATAGTTATGTAAAGAATCTCCATGGCAATACCCAGATTTTCTCTGAGTTACTGCACAATGGTACCTCCTATAATGAGCTAACAAATATTGCCAATATACTGGCCGACAGATTCAGTGGCAACTTTACCCCTCTCTCCCCCACCAAAGCACCAATCACAATACCAGTAGATTGCCAGGCACCCAGTATTACTGCTGCATGGGTTAAAACAGCACTGTACAAGGACAAAAATACAGCTTCTATGGAACCTGACAATATCCCTGGCTGTGTTCAATATGAACTAGAGAGTGAACTGGCAGCTCACCTGTGTCACCTGTTCAATCACAGCCTCACCTCAGGCTTTTTCCCTACTGAATGGCACACTGCTACAGTCATCCCTCTCCACAAAGGAGGAGCAACTACAGACCCTGGCAACTATTACCCCATTAGCCTGATGAGTCTGATATGCAAAGCTATGGAACACATCATCATGGACCTAATAAACACAGATATAGGGACTCTCCAAACTCTGGACCCCACACAGTTTGGTTTTGTGAAGGGTAGCTCATGCCTGCTCAACCTGGTCGACCTCTTTGAGTCAGTCACCAGAGCTGTGGATGAAGGCAAGGTGGTTCATACAGCTTACCTTGATCTGGCCAAGACTTTTGATACCATTCCCCACTCAGGAATCATAGAAAAACTGGGTCTATATCACATTGTCAAACTCTTAAAAGTTTGAACATCATATGGTCGACACCATATGATCGAACTTTTAAAAGGTCGAACGTTTCAACGGAGATTTCCATACAGAGTGGAATGGAAAGATTTCCCTTTTCTGCATTGTAGTGCAATCTCGGAGTTGGTATAGTTAAAGATCGGGGGTGGGGGTGCAGGTTGGCTTGTCCCCCTTCTTAAACCATTCAGGTAGGTTTTTTCCTTTGGTTTATTTTTCTTATTACATTTTCGAACTTTTAAAAGTTCAATCATATGGTGTCGACCATATGTTGTTCGAACTTTTAAAAGTTTGATTATGTAATATAGACGTGAAAAACTCACTAAGCTAGGCATCAACCCCTATATCACTAGGTGGTTTGCAAACTGGCTCACAGATAGAACCCACAGTGTGAAATTAGCCGACTCCAAATCAGACTGCTGACCAGTCATGAGTGGAAGTCCCACAGGGTTCTGTCCTGGGTCCTCTCCTGTTTGGTATCTACTTCTCTGAAGTTCAGGCCAACACAAAGGGACTCTGGCTGACAAAGTTCACAGATGATTGTAAGTTGGGAGCTATCATTAACTCCTCAAGTGATGCTGACATCCTACAAAAAGGCCTCACTGAGACCAATGACTGGTGTCAGAACCATGACCTTAAGCTCAATGCCATAAAATGTGTTGTCACCCCTTTGGAAAAAGCCAGTTCCCATGGATTACCACATTGATGGTAGTCCACTGAACAAAGAAAGCATTATAAGAGGTCTGGGAACACAGTTTGACAGCAACCTCTCTTTTGACCACCACATTGCCACTGTGGTCAGAAAGTCATTCTGTGGGGCACATCTCATTACTAAGGGTTTTGCATCCAGGAAAAAAGAGGTCATTGTCTCCCTCTATTCTTCCCTGATTAGGCCAGTCATCGAGTACAATGCCCCATTTGGCATGCACCTCACTAGACACCTGCAAAAACTGAAGCGGC
>NC_056741.1:660623510-660641010 GCF_019279795.1 Protopterus annectens | reverse complement strand
CATAGCACAGTTTGTAAATGGAGTGATTTCCTGATGTTCCATATTGAGCTGTTGCTTACATTTTGCTGAATGTTAATAGCTTATCTTGTATCTTGTAGTGGTATTAATTCTAACTGTACATATTCATGGAAGGAAGTAAAGTTAGATGCTTGCTACTGATTAGTACAGCTTAAAAGAATAAAGAAGAATGAGAAACTTATAGAGGAAATTAGCAGCGACTGTGTGCTGTGAGATGTCATTTTCACATGCAGTAATCAAATTCTGATGTCAGGATGTGAAGCTTAGATCAGACAGTTCACACTAAATCACACATTCAAATTAAACAAGCAATAATTCTTGTATATGTGTATATATATATATATATATATATATATATATATATATATATATATATATAAAACTGTTTTTTTATGAAAGATGTCTATTACATATACCTGCATATGGCAGAAATCAGAATGTACAAAATCTCATATAATTTACCAAGAAAAGCATATAAAACATTTAAAAAAAATCTGAAAGCTGAATTTGAAGCTTGGTCATATATACTTTGAAGATTTTTACATGTTGTATGTTATTAGAGTCACTAATACTAGCTGAACTAACTTATTTGATAAGTCAAAGCTGAAATGTGATTGTTTTATTGCTGAATCAGTACAACAATTCTGATAGAAAGTAAAGTAGATTTTTCAGTATTTTTGAATTCAGGAAGAGGGAAGGGAATTTCATTGAACACATTGTAACTTTTGAATACAATATAGAATGCAAACATTTTTAACTGCATAGAAATGGCAAGACATTCTCTTGACCTTAGTACTGTACATATTTTTATGAAATAGTTTAGTAAGCTAAAGTTTATTAAATATTTGTTTTTTGTCATGCTGAGTGCTGCGCAATTTTGAGATATAGATGCTGGTACTCTAAAATTGAATTCAGATATTTTATTAGATCTATAAAATATGTGTGTATCTTTTAGCATAATACCTGTATATGTACATTGATCTCTCTTGTCTATAGTTTAGTATGATATGATTCCCCTGCCATCTTAAGCTGCAGATATTGCTGTCTGTTCAAGTCCCACTCTGCTATACTTATTAAGTTAGAGATTTAGTTACAATAATTTTGAATAAGTAAATAACATTAGAATATTTAATGGATAACATACACTAGTATTAAATAAATAGCTATATAGTATTATTTAATATTTTTGATTAAGAGAAGAGGATAATTAAACTTTTTGTAGTAATGCAGTATAGTTTTACAAGGCAACATATATAACTAAATTAATTATCTCTTACTATGTTTTACTTATATATAATAGTATAATAATCATTTATAAGTCACAGTAGTTTTGAATAGTTTTGTGATTAATTTTTCGCTATTGGTAGGTAGAGAGATAGTATAGTAGGAATTTTGGTATCCATGGTAGGTTGTGTTTTCTTAACAATATATACAGATATAACTGTAGACTTGCCATTGTTTTTGTTACTGATGAGTTTTAGTAGCTTAGTCTGTAGAAAAGAAGACTTCACAAAATGGGGAATGTTAAGATAGTGTTGGAGGAATACGTTAGAGTCTTATATATAATTAATTAGTATGGTTATAAATGTGTCATATTATCTTTAATGCACAGTATGGATAGTTTTAGTCTATTATCTATTAATGTAAATGAATTAAATAATGGCAATAAAAGGAAATCATTAATGAGATATCTAAAATTAAATAGAAGAGACATTATATTCTTGCAAGAGACTCGCTTGATAGATAAAGATATACCATATTTTAAGAATGTAGTTTATAGAATGTTATCATCTACTTCTTTTAACAAAAAAAGGAGAGGAGAGGAACTGCTATTCTTTTGAGAAAATCTACTGTAATGCTTAATGTCATGGAATCCATTAATAATCCCAAAGGAGAATATACATTTGTAATAATCAAATATAATGGCAAACTCTATACACTATGTAATTTTGCTAGATCCCTGGAATATGTGCAGGATTGGCTAAACATCACTTAAACTTATTACAAATTCATTGGATTTTAATTTTAGCAAGGCATTTTCACTGCATATCTAGTATAGAAGATAGAAGTGAACAGAAGAAAACTAAAATACTTGCATCAGATCAAGCACTAAATGGATTGATTAGTAATAATAATTTAGCTGATTTACTACTAAAAGCAGGAGGCAAGTCACATCACTTCACCCATTATTTTATGTTCAGGGGACACAAACTATAACTGCAGGATTTATGCCTCTATAGATTTACTTAATAAATTGAATTATTTTAAAACTTTTCACTGCCTTTTATCTGATCATAATGCACTAAGTATTAATATATTAATTGATATAAGGACATTTCAGATTATTTATAGTATCCCAGTGTGTGTGATGAAACTAAAATAATTTAGGCATTACCTCAAGGAACAAATTGAGATTTTTTTTTATATATTTGAATGATATTGGTCAGTTTAGTAAAGTTATGCTATGGGACTTCTAAAAGTGCACATTCAAGATAGAATGGAATGATGGAATGTAAAGATGGGCTAGTAATAAAATGTAAGAGTAGGATAAAGAGTAGTTAGAAATACAAGATGAAATACAAAAAGTGAGGTCTGAAGAACCAACAAAGAAATTAGATAATACTTAAGTTATTAAAAATTAAAGACAAAATGTCAGTTTAAATGCATAAAGTAGAGATAGTTTTAGAAATAATAAAATTACACAGTTAAGTGTTGACTTCAAAATATCTGCATATGTTAGGTAATAGAAGGAAGTTGTGAAGCAAAAGGCAGAGCTGAATAAATCCAAAATCCTCACATTAATAAGCTTACTTCATACAAACAGGAAATGCTTAATATGAGGCTCTAATAATGATAAAAAAATAATAATTCTGATGATTACAGAATGAACAAGTATTTAGAGAAAATTGTTACTAATAAACTTAATAACCAGCAAATATATGTATTGAATAAGACTATTACACTGATAGAAGCTACATAATTAAAAAAGAACAGAATACTGGTAAATTTCCAGTATTAAATGGTTTAAGTGTGGAGTTATTTAGTCTGCTTCCATTAAATATTTTAGAATTACTGACATTTTCAAGATAATTCAGAATGACAAAATAATTCCTCCATCATGGACATTTGAGTAATCTCTAGTTTCCTCATATAGACCTATTTTGTTATTACATGTAGACTATAAAATGCTTACTTCCATTTTCACTACAAGATGATGATATATAGTAGATTAATTAATAAAGGTCAAACAAAATTTATCCTCAATAGATTAACATATAATATAAAAAGGGAAGTGACTATCTTAGATTTAGCATTGTCCTAATTAGCATAGATATCAAGAGAGATTTTGATTCTGTAGATTGGAACTACTTGTTTCAAACTTTAGAAGTGTTTGCATTTCCAGAACAGTTTATTGTAATATTAAACTGCATAGAAACTCAGAAGCATATGTTAATACTGGATCTTACATTTCTCAAGGATTCACTTTAAATAAAGGCACAAAGCAAGGGTGTCCCTTGTCCCTTCTACATTTTGCATTACTTATTAAACCCTTAGCTAACAGTATAAGAAGCAATGAAAAAAAATGATATATTCTCAGTTAACAGAGATTGCAAATCTGAAATACAGCTTATTGCAAATGATATTTTACTAACTATAGGAGATTTACCCCGGGATTCATAAAGCTTGGTGCAAGGCCGGTGTAAGGCTTGTGCCGGCGGTGCAGTGAATAGTCGGCGTAGCAGCGCCATATGCATAGTAATGAGTGCGCGCCGCAACCACAGACACGTGCGTAGGGCACGTGAGCGAGCCCAAGTAGGATGCGTCCGGAGGCGTGGCCAAGCCGGCAGGCGATGAGCAACCTAAAGTGCTGACTTCCACAGGCCGCCCATAATAGTAACTGCACCAGCCAGGGCCCGTGGAGAATGAAACGTACGCAGAGTATGCAACATAGTACCCTTCCCAACAAAACGGAGAACCAAACATCAACCCATGAAGCCCTAAGTGTACCCGTCCAAGGAACAAAGGATACGCGTAATACCGTGTCCGTCCCGCAATGCACTGTCAGTGGGCATACCCAGTGAAGGTGTACCGCAGCATGTCAGTGCGCCACACCGACATAGAAGTAGCGACATGGGCATGGTCACCAGCAGTAGTGAGAGTACACAGCCGGGTAGCCGTGTCGAGATAACAACAAGAAGGAAACGAGATACCCTAAACACAGGCAAACATGTGCATAGCAACATGTACCACACCCAGCAACGTGCTCGTCGCATACACTTAGGACGGCATATGTCTAAGCGTAATATCCAGAAGCAGAACTCATGCATGCAAATGTAATACACAATAGCCCCAGCATAGCATGTATCCCGCACCCATGTACGACCGTGCACCCAACCCAGCTAGCATCCTTGCGCAGCTACACACCTACACACAATGGGCATACCTGAAATGTGGTAAGAAGTATTGTCTCAGGCAGTGCCACGCGGGCAAATATGTACCCCACATGTTAACAACCCACCTCAGGTACAGATATCCAAATGGCTGCATGTGAATGTGTCGGCAGAATGTGTACATCCCGCATGTGGTATGGACCTGTCGAAACCCCATAGGCATGCACACGCCACGGTGCACATAACCGTACACATCTGGACAAGGCGGTATCTTCAACCACCGTACCGATGATTAGCTATGCAGACATGTCAAACACAACACATATAGCGGAACATCTGCCTACCAAACAGGACACCCTAACAGGGTGCCACAGGCACAGAAGGGGAAGGTGGGACATCACATGTTGAGAGTAGCATTGCCGGACGGCCAAACACCCACGGCCAATGCAAAGGACGGAATAACATGCATATGCCCGGATGGATGTTGTTAGAAAAATATATATCTAAACATATATGAAGTGCTAGTTTAGAAGCAAATAGTATATAATGCATTTATTCTATTTTACAATATGGCAGTAGAAATGATCTTGCATGTAATTGCCTGAAGCTTAGCTGCAGTGTGATTGAACTCTGACCCTGGCAGTAACCAGTTCAGCAGGCTTATGTCTTTCAGCATTAATTATCTGCTGGGTTAGAGAAAAATAAATGTATGTACATGTATATCTGTCTTCCTTCCACTGAGGAGGATGGCCTTGTAAGCTCTATCGAAGATAGAGTACAGCTGCTTACCAGAGAGACAAAGGAACATATTAAGAAATGAACTGACTATTGTATTCGAACAGGCCTGGAACCTTGAAAGAGCAACATTTACAGAAGGACACTGTAAATGACCAGGTGCCTTGCAAGGCTGTGTTATTCTCATGGGAAAACTTTTAAAAAGCATTACCTCAGCACCTTCGTATGAATAGAATATTGTGGACTATAGTGATGGAAATGCCCTGTGACTGACCATGTCAGTAAGGTGGGCAAAAGCTGATTGTAAACACTATATAAACAAAGTTGCTTCCTGTATAGGGTCAGACAAAACTCTATACCTGTACTGTATAGTTTTTTGCCTCCTGGTGTACACTAGTAAAACGTTTTGAACTTGAGCTTTCTGTGTTATTGACTGTCATTTTGAAAAGCCTAATGATTTTTACAGTCTGATTTTAACAACTTATTTGACATTGTGGTCCTTCTTAGCTGGAATTCCCTTGGTAAGCTACAGGTCAGAGTGCATGGTTGGTAATAAATCTGCGCAGGAGAAGTTGCCAAAATGGTTCTTCTTGAGTGAAAAGACCTCCGACTGAATTGTTGTGTGTAAAGAGGCTGTCCAGTTTCTGATCTGTGGCTGAAAAGCAGAAAACTGGATCCCAAGAAGAAAACGTGCAGTCATAAACGGGAGGCTCAGGTAAGGAGAGTTTCCCTCTTTGTCTTTGTTTTAGATGAGGGACCAGGTTACAGTGTGTTGTTGTTAAGATTTGTGATAGCAGGTCGAGAACGAATTGAAGTACTGTATATTTGGTCATAGATCAGGGGAAAACAGAGCAGAGTAAACAGTCATTCTAGACACTACTGTGGATACAGGGAAGGAGATACCACGTGGTACGAGAGAAGGGTTACGTAACAGTCTTTTTTAAGACATGGGAAATCAGTGCACTATGAGATCGCGAGATCCGCCCTTGACGGATGATGCGAAGTATATGCAATTGCAGAGAGCAGATAATGTGAGATATTTTGCAAAATGGGTTAATAAATATGACTTTGATGGTATATTAGACAAAATTTCGTTAGTGAAACTTTTGAAACAGTTAAAATCTGACGCAGATGGTCAGGCAAAAAAACAGCGACAGTTGGGTATTCCTCAAGCACATAGGTGGATTGAGGAAGTGAACCGAAGGGAACAGAAGACTAAAAATGCGAAAGCATTATTCTTAGACAAAGAAGATAATAATACAGTAGTAGCTGGCCCTCCCCTCCACCCCCTCCGATACCTTATCCAGGATATGAAGCGGGAGGGCAGGCTGGTCCCCCCCCCACGTTATCCTGTGGCAACAGAGGTATTACAACAACCATTTGTAAGAGAACCTATTGAAACTAGATCCTGAACATGTAAAACACCTAGGGACACTCAACTAAGAAGAGATTCACTAGAAGAGAGTGAGGAAATCTGTCAATTAATTGAAGTACCGAACCCTCAGGCAGGACAGGAAGGCCAGGACCCAACTCTCTTAGTGTATAGACCGTGGACACCGGAAGATATCGGGAAAGCTACAGAGGGAATTCCCCATCCAAAAATTAATCATGAAAAGTTTATACAAGATTTACAAGGTATGCGATTGAGTTACCACTTAAATGGGGAAGAAGTAGAGAAGGTGATTAGACAAATTATAGGTCCAGACTGGCACATGGTTTGTGGCGTCAGGAATGCTCGTGACGCGCAACTTAAACCACTCCTACATAGTGACGCAGAATTAGACACTAGGTTGAAGGGTCTTACGGACCGAATTACTGAAAAATGGAAACCTAGAGCAGATTGGACCTGTATTAATCAGTGCATACAACAAGATAATGAAACTGCAGATGGATACTATGGTAGATTATTAGAATGTTTCAATAACCATAGTGGTATGCCTATTCCTGAAAATCAGAAAAATGATAGTTCATATGAACAACAGTTGAAAAATGCATTTCTGAAAGGTTGCATTGCCCCTATCAGTAGCTTTATTACAAAGCATATGATAGATCACCGAACAAGTAGGCTACAAGCCTTACTGGAGTATGCTAGGCATGCTGAAAGACATTTTAACAGTAAGAAGAAAAAGAAGATGCAGGTCTTCACAGCTGAAGATGGAGCAGAAGTCTTTGTAGTACAGTCAGGTAAAAAGGGTAAGAGAAACACTCAGGGCAATAAACGCTCTGACAGAGACTCAGAGGTGTTTGAGGAAAGAAAGAGAAAAGGTGAGTGCTTTAAGTGCGGGAAGAGGGGACATTTAGCAACGGATTGCAGGTTGAATAAAAAAACGTCTACGGAAGGGAAGGATAGAAGTGATGAGGATTGACTATATGACAGTCACAACGTTCAACAGTCATCAGGAGAGACTAATGGGCAGGGATGAAATGTAAACGCAGTAGAAGGAATAAAGGAAGTGCAAACAGATGTAGAAAATGAGGAAAACGAAGTTTTAGATTTAGCCTTGTTGAGTTTGGAGCTCTATTTGGCGGACACAAAACCGAAAGTTACACTTCTGGTGGAGGGGAAGGAAGTGAGATTTTTGTGTTATTCAGGAGCATCACGAACTTTGATACACCCTTCAAAGTTACCAAAACACTCTGAATCACCTGACTACATATTAGTGAAAGCAGCAAACGGGCAGCTATACAGGGAACCACTTTCCCATGATATAGCAATAACTGACCCTGTTTGACCCAGAGAAGTAAAATAGTACTTTCTGCAAAATGTCCAGTAAATTTACTGGGGAGAGACCTTATGCAGCTCTTTGGCATAGCAGTAGTTCCTACCATGAAGGATATGGAGGCACAAAGGCAAATGGATACTTTTTTGGTGCGATCGGAGGGTGAAACCTATTATTGGTACAGCCAGGACCTAGTCATGACTGGTCCAGGGGCAGTAACCAAGGAACTGATGAACGTAGCCATCAGTAAGGTACCCTCCCTTCACATTGATCAGCAGCATTTGTTACGTTGTACTCTGTACTATTGTATCACACCAGGGCCTGATAAGGAATATGAGCAAAAATTGTTCAGAAATCCTGCCAATAGACTAGTGTTACGAACCTTGTACTGGGATACTGAGGGTAATAGTGTGGTGAGTTGTTCATTACCTCAGGAATTCATGGGATTATATAAGTCCAACAGGCTACCGCATGTCAGTGTAACCAAACATAAAAATGTCAGATGGGTGGACCTGGGTGAAAAAGTGACAAGATGGGAAAGGCAAACCGACTTAGAATTGTCAGAACAGGGAATACAGAAGCAAAAATTAAATTGGCTAATGCAAGCACGTCCAGCTGTACACTTACAGCAGAGTGAGGACAGCTGATTGGTGTTCTTGTTAAAGGAAGAAGAGAGAGCCTTGTGTGACATACCAAGCACTCTTTGGTCAACAGGGAAATCAGATGTAGGGCTTATTCGGACAGCAGGTCCAGTAACCATTACACCGAAGTCAGCATTTAGACCGCAAAAGAAACAATACCCTTTGAGGAAGGATGCAGAGCAGGGAATCAAGCCTATCATAGCGGCACTACCCAAGAAAGGGATACTGGTAGAATCTTTCGATTCACCATGCAATACCCCTCTATTTCCTGTTAGAAAAGCAAACGGGGAATGGCGGATGGTACAGGATTTACAAGCTGTAAATGATGCAATAATACCTAGGGCACCTACGGTGCCAGACTCACACACTTTATTGAATGATTTTACCGTGGTAGATATAAGCAATGCTTTCTTTTCAATACCTATACATCCAGATAGTCAGTATTGGTTTGCTTTTACATTTCAGGGTAACAGATACACCTATACTTGGCTACCACAGGGATACTGTGAAAGTCCAACAATATTTGCACAGGAGATGGCTAGCAACCTGGCGGGGTTTACTCCACCCGGGGGCAGTCAAGTTCTACTTTATGTGGATGACATCCTGCTTGCGGCCCCTACCCAGCAGCATGTAGGGAAGATACGATAGCATTATTGAAATTTCTAGCAGAACAGGGACATAAAGTAAACAAGCATAAATTGCAACTTCGGAGAACACAGGTCAAGTACCTGGGATATGTGGTATCCAAGGAGGGTAGAACATAAGATGAAGATAGGAAGGCAGCAGTGTTACAAGCACCCAAGCCAACTACCAAGAAGGAAATGATGTCCTTCCTGGGGACGACTAACTTTTGTCAAAGCTGGATACCAAACTATGCCTTGGAATCGGCTCCATTGGCTGCTTTAATATTTAAAACACCTATGGCAGCACAAGATATACTACATTGGACTCCAGTAGTAGAAACAGCTTTCTGCAGACTAAAACAATTGATAGCTTCATCATCAGTTTCAGGGCTCCCGAATTATCATAAGAGATTTTTTCAGACTGTATATTGTAAGCAGGGATATATGACGTCAGTCTTGATGCAACAGCATGGAAGTAAGCAATGCCCCATAGCTTACTACTCATCGCAGTTGGACCCAGTGGCATGGTCATTGCCACATTGTGTACAGGCAGTTGTTGCAGCTGCTATGGCAGTACAGGCTTCGGCCTCAATGGTATTATTCCACCCTCTCACTTTGAGAGTGCCTCATGCAGTTGCGATAATTTAGCTGCAAAAGAAAATAGCATTCCTGTCCCCTGCTAGACATCTTTCTTGTATGACCATACTCCTGAGTCAACCTCATATGGTGATTGAACATTGTACAACATTAAATCCATCAACGTTACTTCCGACTCCTGTGGATGGCACACCACACAGTTGCCTACAGAAAATGGAGCAAATAACTTTACCCAGACAGGATCTTACTGATATACCCTTAGATGATGCAGAGGTGACATTTTATGTGGACGGATCATGTAGAAAGGGTCCTACAGGAAAGAATCTAGTAGGTTATGCAGTAGTTACTGATATTGAGATTGTAGAAGCCCAACCCCTGCAGCATAACTTGTCTGCTCAAGCAGCAGAGTTGATAGCTTTAACACGTGCTTGCACTCTAGCGAAAAACAGATGTGTGAACATATATACTGATAGTCAGTATGCTTTCTCTACAGTGCATGTTTCTGTGCAGCAGTGGAAGAATAGGGGAATGATAACATCCACTGGTAAACCGATTAATCATGCGCAATTAATCTTGAATTTATTAGATTCCATTCAGTTACCTACTAAAGTAGCTATTTGTAAATGTGCAGCTCATACAAAGCAACAGGATAAGATTTCGAAAGGTAATGCATGAGCTGATGCAGCTGCAAAACAAGCAGCCTCACACTCAGAAACTTTCTTTTTGAATGAGGAATTACAACCCTCTGAGATTTTAGATTTAGAAATGTTAAAAACAATGCAAACATTAACTACGAAAGCAGAAAAACAGAAGTGGGTAAGACGAGGAGCAATCCTTGAAGACGGACTGTACATCTCCAAAGAGAAAAAGCCAATATTACCATCTAATTTATTTAGATATGCGGCTTTGTTGAGCCATGGGCAGAGCCATGTCTCAACAGGGGGGATGGTACAGTTAGTTAACAGAATATTCCAAACATACGGATTCTTAACTACACACAAACATTTTGTGCAGCGTGTCATATTTGCAGTAAACATCATGCACAGGGAGCATTCCAACCAAAGCGAGGGAGTTTCCCTACACCACCACATCCATTCCATACTATTTGTATGGATTTTATAGAGCTGAATAAATGTGAAGGAAAGAAATACTGTTTAGTGATTATAGATATGTTTTCAAAATGGGTAGAAGCTTTTCCAACCAGGAATCCGGATGCAGCAACAGTGGCAAAGGCCCTAGTAAAAGAAATAATTCCTAGATTTGGCATACCGGAAAGAATCTATAGTGACAATGGAACACATTTTGTCAACCAGACAATCCAGCAACCTGGGAGATTCTTTGGGATTTCCTTGAAGAATCATTGCGCTTACCACCCACAGTCAGCAGGACTGGTGGAGAGGTACAATGGGATTGTGAAAAATAAGTTGAGGAAGTTGATGAGTGAGACTCAGAAGAATTGGATTTGCTGTCTACCTCTAGCATTGCTGAGCATGAGAACAGTTCCAAATGTAAAGGGTTTGACCCCCTTTGAAGTAGTATTTGGAAGGGCATATTATGTGCCACAGTGGAAAGCTCTCATGCCTGCAGAGCTGGAGGTCGATGGCTCATTAGCCAGTTATATGAAAAGATTGTTAACCAATAAGACTGTTTTTCAGTTAAACTCTTTTTCAGATAAAGAACAAACGAAGCCGGACGCAGTGCTGACTCCAGGATCCTGGGTGTGGTTGAAAGTTATCAAAAAAAAACAACTGGATGAGTCCAAAGTGGGAAGGTCCGTACCAGGTACTGTTGGCAACGCCTACTGCAGTAAAGATTGCAGAGAGGTCGTCCTGGGTTCACCTGACCCATTGCAAACCAGTAAAGAATTTTCAGTTTGATAAACATTTTGTAGCCGATATACCACAGAGACAGAATGACCAGGGGCAGAGTGTATAAAAATACAAAGCAACCCCAAAGACATTGGTTTACTGTCCTACTGATCATACACCTATTAACCATGTTTGTGGTGACTTTTCTTTTGCTGGGATTTTTCCTGCATATAACTACACAGATATAAATAATGAAACGTGATGAACTGGCCACAGATTGGCATCCAAACTTTAACACACACCTAGCCATGAAGCGTGTGTATGTAGAGACTATGAACATTTCAAATTGCTGGGTTTGTACTGCCATACCTACAGCATATGGAGGACTTTTGATGTCTGCTGTCCCCTTGGGGATAAATGAGACTTGGGAAAATCTACTTTTTGATACAGGTTCTGTGAGATCACAGGACAAAGTGGCACTGTACTTACCTGTTACACAAAAAGGAATTGTTTGTTTTTATAAAAATGATACACTCCAAGTTGGTTGGAGTAATTGTAACATAACTGTGTCTTACAAATGTTATATAAAAGCCAAAGATCAGAGTACTAGTTGTAGCACGAATTATGATTCGTATTTAAGCTTAATGAGAACAACGTTGAAAGATGTGCAGAAAAATCCTGAATTGTATAAACAGTTGTCTGTTATAGACAGGAAAATGTTTCATTCAGAGTTAACCCGCATCACTACTAAAGTAGAAAATTGTTATTTTGTTTGTGGGAAAAAGCATATAAATGGTTACCTGAGAATTGGTCCGCAGTTGTTTTTGGGTTATCTGGTTCCAGCCATAAGACATATTGCAGAATTGCCTCTGGGTAAGATACGAAATGTAAGAGATATAGCTCGAAGAACTGGGAACTCAGTCGAGAAACCTACTAATCCAGTGGGTAAAATCGAAGCTGGTTGGAAAGATCATTCATCCGTAAGAGATAAAGAAAAATTGACTCATATGGACTTGAGTGACAGTGTTATATCCTGGGCTGGAATAATCCCAGCCTATGGAGCAGTCAAATCAATCTGGGAACTGAGGAAGTTGTCAAAACCTCTCAAAGTAATGAGCAATGCGACTTTTTCCGCTCTTGAACTTGTGACTGATGAACTGAATGCAATGAGAACTGTTGTGCTACAAAATCGAATGGCTCTTGACTTCACCCTGGCGGCGAGAGGTGGTACGTGCGCGCTTATCAAAGAAGAATGCTGTGCGTACATACCAGATAATAAGCACGAGATCAACGACCACCTAGAGGTAATACAGCAGGTATCAGCCATGGCGGAACCAGGCCCAAACCCACTGACGAACTTTTTCCAGAATCTATTTGGTGGATGGGGTTCAATCCTAATGAATATCTTGATTGCCATTTGTGTTGTTTTGCTCATATTGGGAGCATGTGTCTGTTGCGGGATACCTTGTATGAAAAGATTTGTTAGGGACTTTGTTGACGTATCTGTAACCGAGACTATGTATCAAGACCTGGAGATGAATCTGTTAATACCAAATGAAATTCTTTCTGAAATGTAAAACAAATGACTTGCCCAGTTAAAAGTTCCAGAGAGGAAGAGGCTAGGGAATGAAATAATGTTGTTTATGTTTCTGGATAGAATAAAAAGCATTAAAAGGAGGGAGAATGTTAGAAAAATATATATCTAAACATATATGAAGTGCTAGTTTAGAAGCAAATAGTATATAATGCATTTTATTCTATTTTACAATATGGCAGTAGAAATGATCTTGCATGTAATTGCCTGAAGCTTAGCTGCAGTGTGATTGAACTCTGACCCTGGCAGTAACCAGTTCAGCAGGCTTATGTCTTTCAGCATTAATTATCTGCTGGGTTAGAGAAAAATAAATGTATGTACATGTATATCTTTCTTCCTTCCACTGAGGAGGATGGCCTTGTGAGCTCTATCGAAGATAGAGTACAGCTGCTTACCAGAGAGACAAAGGAACGTATTAAGAAATGAACTGACTATTGTATTCGAACAGGCCTGGAACCTTGAAAGAGCAACATTTACAGAAGGACATTGTAATTGACCAGGTGCCTTGCAAGGCTGTGTTATTCTCATGGGAATACTTTTAAAAAGCATTACCTCAGCACCTTCGTATGAATAGAATATTGTGGACTATAGTGATGTAAATGCCCTGTGACTGACCACATCAGTAAGGTGGGCAAAAGCTGATTGTAAACACTACATAAACAAAGTTGCTTCCTGTATAGAGTCAGACAAAACTCTATACTTGTACTGTATAGTTTTTTGCCTCCTGGTGCACACTAGTAAAACGTTTTGAACGTGAGCTTCCTGTGTTATTGACTGTCATTTTGAAAAGCCTAATGATTTTTACAGTCTGATTTTAACAACTTATTTGACAGATGTGTATGTCATAGCATGGGAATAGGCCAAGCCAACCACCATAATAGCCATGTGTACCACATACAAACAGCCAGTAACACGCAGTAGTAATGCATGAAGGCATACACGACTGTGGGAATAGCACAGGACATATGGCACGTGCCAAGTGTAGATGCATGACACAAAAGTCCAGGATGGGGCCCCCTGCAAAGAGGAACATGTGCCAACCCCACCTCCCACAGATGTACCGGCAGTGAAAACACATGCCAAACACACACCAACACTACCGTCCATCCCATGACCGCAACGGAGGCTGGTCAAAGACCACCATGACGAGCGCACAAACAGGGACACGTGTAACCGTTGCCTTAACACCCCCCCGTAGGCCAAAGAATAATAGAATGGACATATGCATGTAATGCTGTGAAGGATGTGTGGTAGTCCTCAGTATCACAGAGGTAGGGACACAGATACACTGTAATCAACCGTGACGTATGTGCACTGTAGATAGCATACCTGCAGGTAATTCAGAGGTCAATCACGTGCCACAGAAATATACACATGAGAAAGAGGATAGGGGATAGACAAGTGTGAATGGGACAAACTATGAAAATAGGTTCATAGGTCCATAGGTACAGAGTAGGCTATCTACCCAAGGGCAGCCATAACCCTAGGCCATAGCTAGGATACCTTTGCCAACCCTCTGGTCCGGAGATAAAATGCCTATTATATCGCTGTACCTCTGTCAAGCAGTGACAATGATGTAATCCCTGGGGTATATCTGCAATCCCCCATCCAACGGACAAGATCCCCCTCGAACAAGGCTAGCAAGGTTCCCTGCCCCACATGTACTGTGATGTAGATCCACAGCATAGTGAGTGGCTGGGTGACATATGTGTCACTCCAACACATCCTATTAATGACCGTGTCAAGGTTCACGTCACCTGCCCTTGTGGTTCCGAGGGAAGTAGATCCAGTAGGTGAAGCATAGTCATCAAATATGGGTCGGCCTGGCCTCGTATGTCAGGCACAGGTCAACACCAAACAAGAGGTATGTGACTGAATGGAGCAGGAGTCCTAACAGTGGGGCAGCATAACACAAATCCCTGACACCCTGCATCTGTCTGACGATTAACCTATGGGGCCTTCCCTGCTGCTGTAAGTGTCGGGTCAGATACCCTACGAATGGGGCAATGTACTCAATCATAGGTGTAACATGTAATGAGTACAAGGAGACGATGACCTACCCTGATGTAGATGTGAATCCTTGCATGATCATGTGGGCAATGTAGAAGTTCTACTGAACCACGATAGCAACGTGTGTGTCGAACGAATGGTGACCGACAACCTGGGTCCCCAGATCCCTGGTAATTACCCCCATGCTCAGTGGACTGCCACCCATATGCCGGACAGGGGTGACCTCATTCTTCACGACGGGTATGACTATGCATTACCTGGCATTTAGCTGTAGGCCATGTCCCTGACAGCAGATATCCATATCTGGGAGGCCCCTTTGAAGGATATCTGTGTCAGATGTCCGTCCCACTATGGCACCCGGTTCGCAGTCATCTACAAACAATGTCAGCCATAACACCCCTGTGTGTGCTTGTACTGTGGAAATGTAGATGTAGAAAAAGAGTGGACCCAGGGCAGAGCCCCGTGAGACACCACCTGTGACAGGCAGTAAGTCCGACATGCTGCCAGCAACTATGACCGCGTGGGTCGTGTCACCTAGCCAGTTTGCAACCCATCCTGCGATGTACGTGTTCACATCCAAGCCGATGGGTTAATCAATGATACCCGAGGGGGGTATTGTGTTGAAGGCCTTTGCCAGGTTGAGGTAGGCTGTATGGACTGCAAGACCCCCATCAATGGCCTCGGTGACTGTCCCTAAAACATCAACCAGGATTTAAACGCATGAACCGCCCCTGATCAAGCCAAACTGGGTTGGATGCAAAGTATGCAGGTCCCCTATGTCGTCATCTATGGGCCGCAGTATGATCCCTCCCCATGTCTTTGCAGATAAGTCTTCTCATGGTGATGGGACAGTAATAACCAGGGTCAGTGGAGGCACTGGCCCTGTGAAGTGGGACTACAGTCGCCGTGCGACACAACTTGGGTACGTTACCTGAGGTGAGGCTAAGAATAAACAGCTGTCCCAACTGTGGGTCTAATTCCTCAATGAGATCGCGGAGTACACAGTCGGGACACCAGCTGGTCCCATGGATGCTGTGTTCACTACCCTGGAGAGAGCATGTCCCACCCGTGCGTTACAGAACATTCGGGGACCACAAACCGCTGGTACAGACATCTCTCCATGTGGGGGGGAGGGGGTGGAGATGTCTTCACCGAACCTGCCAGCCCGTATGTTGGCAATGTGTGCATGTTCAGTAAACTCCACATCATTGTGAACCCAGTCAGAGCAGATGTGTGAGTTACCTCCCAGGTGTCCAACATAGCAAATGAAGGCTGTATAATTGTCTGCCGAGTCCTCGGAGATATATCTGTGGAACCTGCCCCGGACTATGTCATGACAGCCTGTAGCTCTTCACATACAATGAGCAAGGGTGTCATACCTCACAAGGTGTCTGCTCTGCCTTGTAGTAGCCACCTCCTCTCGTTGTACAGCTTGTGTATGGCTGGGGTACTCCACACTGGATGCTTGCCATTGGTACAATGAACCACAGTTGGGTAAGGGAATGCCTGATCCATGCAGTCCTGTAGGTACCGGTAGAAGGCATATGTAAGTGATGCAGTGGCTTGAGTACTGTTGACCACTGGCTCAGGGTCCTTAAAGGAGACCACAGTAGTGCTCAGAATTGTGAATTCGGCCTTTGAGAAAGCCATGTGTATGGTAACCGGCAACACCCACAGCAACGTATGTCAATAGCAGAAGCCATTGTCCAAATAACATAGATTAACGTCGGTATTACAATATGTATTATTATACATGTATTGACACGTGTCTGCTAATTACACTTGCAAATGGCCGGTAAGACCGGGCCAAGGTGCTCGTGATTTACCTGGTATGGTGGTGTCATTCCGACAATAAAGTGGCGATACTTCCCTACTGGGACCTCTGGGGATTAATTAAAGCGGTTGTTAACCTGCATCATTGGATGTACACCATTTGGTTCCAGTTTTGGAAAACATGGTTTCCGTAGCACTACACACTATGGGTAGTCAAGCAGACATCTGTGATTGGTGAACACACAGCAGCAGTCAAAACCACTGGCCACATGGACACAGTCCGACAAGCTCTACACTTTACATATGCACATTGGTGTCCATTGTAGGACCCAAAAATTGTCCCGTACGGAATACCTGCCAGCCTTCATCGTCCAACCAGGAGAAGCGACAGTCATGACCACGGCACAGCTACACATATGCACCACCAGCGTGTTCAATGTTGATGACAACTGTCCATGAAATGCAGCACATATGCACAGAAATCCCCAGAGTTCCGAGTCCATAGAAGTGCGTCCACATCCCAGTCCCGCACACATGAAGGATGTGTAATGGGTACTGTCGAGTGTTGCAGCCAAGGGTTATGTGCCCCT
>NC_056741.1:660540073-660595166 GCF_019279795.1 Protopterus annectens | reverse complement strand
CTTGGTTTTTGGGGAAAACGGGGCCTGTAGGGGCCCTTACCGGTTGCCACCTATTCAGGTGGCGATTGCTTGTTTGACACTCGTAGAACACACAGCGGTGTTTACGGGCCGATACATAGCCACAATTGGTGCCAGGGTAGCACATGCGTATTTCCGCGGTACATGACTATTGCTGTGTAATGTTGCCGATGTATCGTTTTGCAATTGACATATCGGTGCCATACATACGGTCATGGTTTGTACATACGTCCTTTGCATTTCATGTTGGCTATAGTCCTGTGGTACATTCTGGGACATTTTCGCTTTGCATCGTTTTACGTCGCCACGCGCCTAGCCAGGGAGGGGCTCTCAGTACTACTTTGGGGGTACTGCTGTACATATGCCTGTGGTTCCTATACTGTATGCCTACACATGTTATTCCACTCCGCCTGTCACATGTCACCTACATACACATTTTACAGTGGCACACACATTACACTCGCACAGCAGTACACACGACACCCTCAGCGCACACATACACATACTGCCGCTGTCACAGGGACGGTTGCACACAGTACCTGCGTTGCCCGCATCACCGGTGGGGGTGTCTACCTCCACCCTCATATCCTAATAATATTACCCGCACATGTACTGTTACTGCACCGTGACCTGGCGATCATCCCGACTCGCGATTATGCATTTAGGTAGGTTGACCTTTCCATGGGTGGCGTTCCCTGTTCTGTCAACCCTCCCAGATACTCAGGTTGTCGTTCACTATGTTTACTATGTACAGATATCGCGTCTTACTTCTCTGTCACCTTGCATCCCTCTGATTCCCTGTCTTACCTGTTGTACTTTATATATGTGTATGTGTACATATATTTCTATGTGTGTAATTATATCTATCTCCATATCTGTGTATACACATATGTACATATGTATACACCTTGCGGCGAATGTGGCAGCATACGGCAATGCCGTCTGCTGTAGGACCCGCGTACGGTTAAGGTGCTGGCGTTCCATGCTCCGCTGGCTGTTGGGTGTGCAGTGTTTGGGTGCTACCTATGTTGGAGTCACACATGGGACCACCCATACGGTACACATTACGGGCGTCCATGTTTGTGTGCCGTCCATTTCACTGTGTGTGCAGGTAGGGAGGTGTCAGTCTATGGGGCCTATGCTGTCAGAGTATGTGCTATACGTTCCCTCTTTGCCAAGGCATAGGCATATTGGGTACGCCTCCGTCTGCCTACAGAGGCTGGCACAGTGTGTTCATGGTGCTGAACCCTCTGTGCCTGTGCTTGCCTTGGCAGTTGTGGTGGGCTTTGTGGCCCTTCACCATTATGTCCCTGCAGCAGCTGTTTCCACAGGATCATATTATGTAGCATGGCACATACTATGAATATGTGTGCACATGTGCCTGGAGAGTACTGCAGGGCTCCACCGGATTTATCCAAGCACCGGAACCATGATTTCAGCATCCCAAACACACGCTCTATGATTATTCTGGTTTGTGCGTGTGCCTCATTATGGCGTTCTTGCATGTGTGTGTGTGCATTTCTGATGGGTGTCATCATCCACGGCTCCAGTGCATAGCCAGCATCCCTCACAAGGTGGCCTTGTGTGATGTCCCCCCTGGTGAATACCTGATACAGCTGTGAGGCATGCCAGATATGGGAGTCATGGTAGCTTCCAGGGCTGCCAGCACACACATCCATGATAATGCCCTGCGCATTGCACATGACCTGGCAATTGATGAAGGGGAATCCCTTGCGGTTTATGTAGCGTCTACCCTGCTCCCCAGGTGGTGACTTGATTTGTATGTGCGTACAGTCTATCGCACCCAGTACCTCCGGGTATTGTGCCACACGGTGGAAGTGGCGCATATTGCTAGCCAACTCCTCCTGAGATCTGGGGAAGTATATATACTCATGGGCATGTCGTAACATGGCATCCAGAAACTGGTGTAGTACCCTGGATGCTGATGCCTGTGAGATGCCCATTATATCCCCGGTTGGCCTTTGAAAGGTACCTGTAGCCAGTATTCGCAAGCTTACACATACCTTTGTGTCCACTGGGATGGGCTCCCCTCTGTTGCTTCTTGTTCTCAGGCGTGGCCGGCACAGCTCCGCTATTTGCTGTAACGTGTCCCTGTCCACCCTGTAACGCTCTATCTCCAGGTCTTGAAGCCCCTAGTAGGTTACCCTTGGTCTGAACACTCTCCTTCTCCTCTGAGGCCTACGGTAGTTGTTGGCACCCTCCTCCGCAACTCCGTCTGTCTCTGACACATGCTGATGTATCACGGCCACGGCGGCACCCAACATATACATTTTAAATGTTCCCCATGTGTTTACACCTAAAGTGCGGCGTTTGGGAATACGCGCTGTGTGTTGTGTGCATTCACACTTTATACTGTTGTGCTGTACACCCGGTGATGTCATTGGGTGTGTCTGTGCGGCCGTATCTGTGGATTATCTTCCGTGTTTTACCGTTGGCACTGCAACGCTGTTGCCTTTGGTGTTACATTACACTTGCCTGCATTGGTTTAGCTTTAGACCTTACCTTACTGTTTCTGCACGTTGCACCTACTATTTCCTGGATTGCATCCTGCAGAGCCCTGTCATGTGTCGTTTCTGGGACATGGCATATCATGCATTTTGTCTGCCGCCGCCATTATGCTACCGCTCTACTTGGCTGTGCTGTATCGGTTCTTCACTCTTTCCAATTCTGCTACATCCCCTACTTTCTTTGCATTCATATGCCTCCCCTTTCCCGTTTTGTGGGTTTCTGCATGCAGAGTTGTCAGCTGCCGCCAATTGCACTTCGTGGGTTGATTGGTGTTGATTGCTCATTACGACTCCAATTACACTGCTTCCGCATTTCCTCATATTCTCCGCATCACCTTCCTGTATCCGTTGTTGTTGACGGGGCGGCCGTCACATGACTGGGTTAGGGGAACGTAGTCATCCTCGTGCACATGCATCTCTGCGCGCATTGTGTACTCTTAGCGCAACTATTTCCCCACACGCCAGTCCTGCTGCTGTGATGTGCATTGTACAGTCCATGTTTGCTTGGCTCCAATGTGCTTCCTCCTACAGTGGCACACCCCTCTGCGGTTGACATGTATTCCCTCTGGGCCACTCCTCGGTGTATTACCGCTGCGCCGTTTGGTGCAGCCTTACGCTGGCGGGGGTTTTGCGATTCAGTATTATCTGCCTCATTTGCATGGCATTGACTACTAATACATAGTTATGGCGCCGAACACTGCCGCCACTCCTTGATAACCCTTGCGCTGTGGATGGGGCTTTCCATGCATACTATGGTGTATTGTGGCTGTGAAGCTGATGTGTATTATATTGCTCTTTTATGACATTGTCATATTATTTCATTGTTTCGCACCTTCCGCGGACATGTCCTGGGGTTTCGCTGTGGTTTCTGCGGACATACCATTTATGTCATTATTTACATTTTGTGCATGTTTTCTTTTGACATTCTCGGTGTCTTTCGCCATTGGCATATTGCAACAGTATGATACCTGACGTTGACAGCCTTCCGTTACTCCTATGTCATGTTTGGATATATGTAAACCATTTTTTTTTGGTTTACATTGCCGTGCCCTTATGCTACGCCTGCACCACTTCGTGGATCGCTATACGCCTTCATTTGCATGGTGCAACACCGCACATGGGGTGTTTAACATACCTACGCCGGAGGCGGCGCAACTCAGGCGCACGCCGGTAGTGCACGTGGAATTGGATTGTACCTGAATCGCTCGGCGGCCATATCTGGCGTTGTGGCGCCTACGCTATGCGTGCGCCTGGCGCAAGGTTCATGAATCCCGGGGTTAAACTATTCAGTCAAATAAATAGATGAGGAAATTGAAAAGTTTCAAGAAGTATCACTGCTGAATTTAATAATAATAAAATAATAAAAATCATAATAAAATAATAAAAATCTGTCAAGATGTGAGTAAAATTATTAATAATAATAAAACAATTGAAGAAATGTTACTTCTCACTAAAAATGGATTTTGCTTCTACTTTTGAAGTCAGGTTAGTTCTAATTATCATGATTATATTCCCTATGATTTTATATATCTATATCTCTATCTATATGTATATCTATATCTATACATCTATCCTTTATATACTTATATATATATATATATATATATATATATATATATATATATATATATAAAGAAAGTGTTGAAATGTCAGCTTTATTCTTACGATAGCCTAAAAACTGAGAAGTGTTTATAGACATCATATACTATTATGGGATAATGGTGATGTAAAATCTTATTCCATTGCTGCAAATGTTAACTGTCTTATTCTCCAGTTAGACTCAATTTACACTAGTCAATGGAAAACCATCCAATTGCAGATTATACTAAATTCATAAAAGTTTATTAAGTATAATACATTAGAAATATGATGCAATCCTTTCATCTGGTTAACAAAAGTTACCTTAAAAGGAAGTTCATTTCAATATTTAGACATTGCATATATGAAAGTAATTCTTAAAGCAGTTAAGGAATATGTTTTTAAAACTCCATTAATTTCAATACTGAAATTTCTGTGCTTTCCCATTACATTGACCTTTAGATTTTAGGAAACTCAGAAGAATTAGGAGGTACAGAACCCAGCAGGTAAAAAACACCATCACCAAACTACACAATTCAGAGGACAAATAAAGTCTACCAAAGGCAAATTTGAGGTAAGTTAGGCCTCCCAGGCCAAGGACAACCACAAAACATTTTTTAACTATGTAAGCAACCTCAAAGGCAATAGACAGCTGTGTGTGGAGCTCATTGTGAATGGAACCACTTATAATGAGCCAGAAGATATTGCAAACCTCCTGACTGATAAATTCTTCTCCAACTTTACCTCTCTCTCTCCCCCTCCACCTTCACTTAGGAAATACCATCAAATCTAATCTATCCTACTATCACTAGGGAGCAGGTCCTTAATGATCTCTCTAAGACCAAGAACACTGCATCAATGAGCCTGGACAATATCACAGGATGCCTTCTAAATAGCATGAAATGTGGCCTATCAGATCCTCTGAAATTACTGTTTAACTGTAGCCTCCAAATATGCTTCATGCCTCATGAATGGAGAACAGCAACAGTCATCCCCTTGCAGAAAGGTGGGTTATCTACAGACCCTGGAAACAACAGACCCATAAGTCTCACTAGTCTTATATGTAAAGCCATCGAAAGAATTATCATGGAAATGTTCAATAGAGATATAATAAACTTCCAGACACTGAACCCAGCCCAGTTTGGTTTTGTCAAAGGTAGGCCATGCCTACTCAACCTGGTAGACTTCTTGAAAAGGTAACCAAAACAATGGGTGAGGGAAAAATGGCTCACACTGCCTGCCTTGACCTGGCCAAGGTATTTGACACAATACCCCACACAGGCATTGTTGACAAACTGAAGAGGTTAGGTGTAAACTACTATGTCACCCATTGGATAACCAACTGTTTATAGATTATTGCAAACCAAGAGCCGTCACTGAATCCCACACTGACACAAATGTTTTTCTGGAGGGGCTGACACAGACAAACAACTGATGTCAGAGCCATGAACTAAAACTAAATGCCAAGAAATGTATAATAGTATCCTTTGGGAAGTCATCCACCCCAGATAACTATCATATTGACAACACACTCCTTAGAGTTAACCCAGTAGTCAGGGATGTAGGGACACACATAGATTGTAATCTAGCTTTTGACCATCATGTGTCTACAGTAGTGAGGAAATCATTCTATGTTGCACAACTTATAAACAAAGGTAAGACCTTTCATTGAGTACACTGCCTCCTTTGGTATGTACCTAACCAGGCATACCCAATAACTAGAATGTCCACAATGGTTCCTCACTACAATACAGGGCATAAGTAAAATGCCCTATGTTGGCCACCTCAAGGCCCTCTCCCTGTATTCTGTCTCCAACAGGCATTTGAGGGGAGATCTATACCTGGCATACAGGACATTGTTAGGCCCCACTCCATTGGACCTCCTGCATGTCCACTAAACAAACAGCACTAGAATTATCCATTCTAAAGACTTAAACCTTGCCTGTGATATAAGTAGGACTTGCTGGAGAGACAAGTATGTATCCTGGAAAGCATACCATCTGTGGAACAGACTCTCCATCCATGTGAAGCAGAGTTCCTATGTAACCCAACTGAAGTGCAACTTGGGCAATTGGATATGGAACAGGAAATTCATCCTCAGTTTGGCATCTATGTCTCTAATGGACACAAACAACCTGTAAATGGTTCATCTCTCAGACTCCTGTTTGTAAATGTTTCATCTCCCAAACCCCTGCTTACACTTATAAAGGGTATCAGAACTTGTCAGAGATTTGGGATGCCTGGCTATTCTTTAAAAGGCCCATGCGTTCATTACCCTTGTAAACTCTCACGAACCTATAAATATATAATGTTAAAATTAATTTACTACAAAGGAATTAATTAATATTATGGTTTTATTGCTTTGAAAAAGGAAAAGCTAAGTCCCCAGAATGTTTAATAAAAGAATATAAGTTGAATTAATCTGCTAACCAGTTAATATTAGCCATCAGTAAGACATTAAATTAATTGTGGATACTATGAGTAAAGAGGAACAGAACACTATTTCTCCATTATATGACTATATGAATGCTATCATTGAAGGTAGATTGACCTGCAAAGGAAGCTTGTCCAAGTTATGTAAGTTAATTATAAATATTATTAATAATATTTGTGATGCAAAATTCTGGATCTTTTTATATAGTAATGAACTGAGTGACTCAATAGATAGTAATAATAAAACTTTGTTTCTTAAATCAGTTAGTTAAACTACTTCAAGTTTATACTGGAAAGTTTTTATGTGGAAAAATATATGTAGCATGCTTGCTACTCCGTATTAGATCTCTAAGTGTAGTAAAATGACTTCTTCAGTTTGTCAGAAATGTATTAAAGATGTAAAAGCTGTACCTCTACTAAATCTCCTCCTTTCATAACTTGACTGACATCTTCTTCATGTATACACTCCCAGATTTCTCTGTCAGTTAAGTCTCTTCTGATAAATTAACCACAGCTACAATGTAATTATTGCATATTATTCTCATTTGTTTTCCTTTTAACTTTCTGTAATCCTAAAAATGCATTCTAATGTTTTTCTTTGCAATTACTTTTACTTGCAAACTTAAATTGTCTGTATAATGTTATATGTTACGTTTTTTGGAATTTTTCGCATTGATAATACTGTCAATTATTCAACATTTTATGGAGCTTTTCTCTCTGGACCTTCACTGAAAATGGACTGTTTGTGGCCTAGTGGACTTTCCCAGTAAACAAATGTCAATAAATAAATAAATAAAAGCTGATTGGATATATAAGTTTATGGACTGTGAAGAATTAAATGCATATTGGGAAGAAATAACTGGTTTTAAGGTGTTATTGTCTAATAATTGTTCTTTTACTAGATCAGTAATACTAATGAGTGTTCCACTTCCTGTATCTGTAAAAGCCAAAGAACAAAAAATATTTTCAGCTCTCTTGGCAATTGCTAGAAAAGTTATTACAAAAAAACTGGAAATCAAACTAATTTCCTACATTCGAATAATTTTTAAATTTAACAGTAATAGCATGTGAAACTGAAAAAGAAATGATCAGAAAAAAGATCTATAAATCATATTAAGACTTTTAGTGTTGACATAACCTTGAAATGTTGCTATTGAAATATTAAGACTCTTATTGTGTTAGTTATATAAGATTACCTTGATGATTCAGTGTATTCCTATCATTGTATAACAGTATGTGATGTTGAATTTCTTCCTTACTGTGTATATATTGTAAAAATGTTACATTAATAAAAATTTCTTATTAAAAAGTTTTACCACCATTGATGTTCAGTGATCGTGGGGTTTTAAAGGCTAAATTGCTGCCAAACTGAAATCTAAACCGGTGCTTAGAAGGTTAATAACAGGTTATAGGGAAGCAAAGCAATCACTATGTAAAAGTATGGAGTTATACATTCAGTGTAAAAACTGCTGAAGGAATGTAGCAAGTATGAAAGAGAAACACATCAGCATGAAATTACAGTATCATTATATTTGTTATTCAGTAGGTCATTTAAGTATGGGGTGATTCCTCACTATTGGAGACATGCACTTGTTAAACCTATCTTAAAGGAGAAGGGGAATAGAACAAACCCAAAGTCATATAGACCCACAAGTTTACTTTCATGTCATGGAAAATTAATGGAGAAGCTTGTTTTGGGTAAGTTATTACCATAACTGAAATTTCAAACCATATATCAGCATGAACAGGTTGAAAATAGATCTATAACCACATGTAACATGATGTTCTATAACAATATAATAACAGCTTTAAATGAAAACTCATGATCTGATGTAATTTAGACTTAGCTTCAGCATTTGATAAGGCCATACACAAAACACTGATCAATAATTGATGTAACTTTGATAAGATGGATAGCTGCATGGTTTACACAAGCAGGAAATTGGACAGGTGAAATTTTAGATTACATTCAAGGTGTTTCACAGGGCTATGTCCTAGAGCCATACTCGTTTAAGCTGCATTTTTCAGATCTAGATTTTTCTTCTGAGGTGTTTTACAGTCTGTATGCAGATGACTTGAAATGGGTAAACTGATTACATGTATTATAGATAAGATAAACTAAGCATATGAAATTGAGGAGACATAGATTAAAAGGTGAATATTTAATACAGTACACAGTGAGTGAAATTGGAGATTCATTTAAGGACCAAAGTTAATGGGTAGATCTTGCTCTGAGTTTTTCTAATTATATCAAACAATTTGATAAAGATAGCAATATAATTGTAGGTTGTAAAATAGTTATAAATCTAAGCTTGAGTATGGAATAAGAATATAGAAAACTTATAAGAAAACAAGCATGTGTACATTGGAAAGAATACCAATCATACTATCTTACCTATAATTTTTTAGGCAGTTATTTCCTTTAGGTAGCCAAATGTGCATGTTTCAAATGGTGTACCAGGACAGGGACATGATAGAGACAAAAATGTCAGATGTACTCACTCTCACATGTCTTTAGCAACAGCAATAGCTGCTCAACATGGGAATATTGTCAATGTTTTATGGGTGCATTCCCAGACCACTAGGTTGCTCAAACCCCTTGGTCTGAGCTGGGAGGATATGTAATGCTCCAAAATGATCGACCACCTGAGGACAAGCATTTCAATCTGAAGTTATTAGACTTTTCATGCCTAAGCTGTTAAAATGTGTCTGCCAATAAAATGATTAACCTGAAAACATGCTTCTTTGCAAGGAAGTTATGGAGGAAGAGAGCTATATATCTGGGTATAAGAAAACAGAGCAAATCAGCACTAGTGTTTTTTCAAAAGGTTCTGGACACTGCAATGTGGCTTTATGTTATATGAAAAATATGAGTTTTACTTTTCTAACTTTTTATTTGATTATGATTAACATATTACTATAACGTATTTACATAACTGAAATAAACAAAAAGCTATATACAGGGTCCATAACAGAGACAATCATTTCTTAGTCATTATTAAAATTAATCTAAAAAGTCTTTAAGTTTTAACCATGACAATTTTCTATGTGTAACATTTGATATTCTTGCATAACCAGTCAGTAATTTCCTATTACATACAGTCTTTGCTAAAGAAATGAACCCAGAGAATGAGAGGATTTTCCTACATTTCCAGTTTAATGTAAAAATGTTTCTTGCAATTGCATGAAGAGACCAGAGAAGATGCATTTGTGTTCTCAGAATGGAATCTGGTACTGGTGCATTAAATAATTACACTGAATCCATTATTTCCGAATTGTCCGACCACAATGCTTTACTGAAATTTTTGATATTTTTGAAATCTGTATAAAATGAGTTTATCATTTTATACTCTAAGAACATATGTATCCAATCTGCATCTAAAGTTTCCTAACACCTCCATTTGACATTTAGATTATTTTATAGATCAAGACAATTGTATTAAGTCAGCAGGGTATTCGCTAAGTTGCTGCTTGAAGAATTGTTTGCCTAAATATCTGCAGTTTGGCTGCATGTGTTCTAAGGAGTGCAGCTGAACTGTTGATGCCGCCTTATTAGTGCTGCTTGTTTTTAACAGGTGAAATAAATTACTTCAACTGCAAATCAGCAGGCGTTTTAGTTTATGTTTTAAGTTCATCCTACCTGCAATGTACCAAAAAATGTTTTCAAAGAGTGAATGTGAAATATTTAACTAGCAGTATGGGTGCTTGGGGGACAGGATGGAAGAGATGCAAGTGAATGGACTGCACCAGATGACCCGTCCTGCAGGGCGAGTGCTACTAGAGTTCACTGCAATGGCAGCGCTCAGAGACTGGTGAGCTGTTCGCTGCTGGTGGCACATTGTTTGGTCAGGAGATAACTCATACAAGAAAACATGCATGCAAGCACCTCCAGTAGTAGAGAAGTTACACAGCTTCAAAAGTAACTCACATAAAGATCTGCATATATGGGGTCAAAGTGCTCTTACTGATGTAATGGTAAAAAAAACATTTATTGCTAAAATAAAAGATGCTGTTTTCCAGAGCCATTTGTTATATAATTCAATAAAAATAAAATCATTAAAATAACTGGGATAAAGATCACTTTTTCTCAACCAATAATTTAAAGAATCACTTCCCTTGTTGTGTAGGATTGAGGTATATAAGCTCTGAAAAGCTAATATGGAGAACCAGTTTCTACTGGTTATTGCTTATTAGTCACTTGAAGCTGATTCATAAGGAATGCATTTCTGTATTATCCTTTAATGTATGTCTAACAACACTGAACAGTGGCTTCAAACAGAAGTGTAAAAGTTCAGATAAAGGATCAGCATGACCAGAAACAATTGGTCTACTGGGACAAAGTAAAATAATTTTATGAATCATGGGCATCGGATAAAAACCCTCGGCTACTAGGTCTTGACCATAAGATGATTTTTTTTTTTTACCGCATTGGAAATCACCTGTTTTCTTACCATATCACCAATAAATGTATCAATAATACATTTAAACATTTCATGTGGGTCCAGTTTCATATATAGATATGTCCTATTATGATGTAACATATATATTATATAACCTCTGAAAATTGATCCAGTAATTAGGGATTTGAGAACCTATATCAACAATAAATTGTCCTTTGATTACCACATATCCATTGTTGTAAAACGGCCCTTTTTCATGATAAGCTTATATCTAAATGCATTGCATCCAAATCCAAGAATGGAATCATCCCTTTGCATTTGGCATTTGTTAGTCTGATTATCAAGTATAATGGCCGTTAAGGTGAATAGCTGCCCAAAAACTTGCCATAACTGGATTGGATTTATTTGGTTTATGTATGGTGAGAAGTTGTTTGTCTTCTGATCTGAAAGTTCTTTTAAGGAAATATATATTGATTAAAGGGGTAAGAGATCAGCAGGCTAATAGTTTGTGTATGATATTATGTATTGTTATAAGTTGAATGTAGGAGAGGTGGAAGGGGGAGGTCCAGACAGCTAAGGGTATGTAGTGCTTTACAGTGATTAGTTAAGGAGGATGAATTAGTAGCAGCTTTCAAGTTTTTTTTTTTTTTTTATGGTGGATTGTAAATGGTTAGAATTTGTGTTCCATAGAATAGGGAGGGCAGAAGGTAGGTTTTGGCTACAGTAATTTTTGTGAGCATGCTCAGAAAATGTTCGTTATTTTGTAGCATGCGTATTTTTTGATGGGTTTTCTTGATATTGCTTTGGATGTGGAGGTCCAATTTAAAACTATCTCCATTATGACTCCTAATAGTCTGGTCTGGAATAGTCTGGAATATTTAAATTTCAGTTACATTCGCAGAACATATTTTGAAAACTGATTTGCTAAGGGTGGGAGTTTTGGGGGAAAATAGCAAATGTTTGTGTTTTGGAGGCTGACTAAGAGTTGTCCACTTGTAAACCAGGTTCCAGTGGAGATAGCAGCATGCTGAGTGATTTCTTGGAGATGAGAAGATGTTTGAAAAGCAGATGATGGTACAGTAATTTGCATATTGAATTAAGGCACCTTCACAAGAAAATGAATGTTGGTTATTAATAAAAGCATTGAATAGCAGAGAGCCAAGGATGGCTACTTGTAAGACTCCTGCTAAGAGGGAAGGTATGCAGAGATGGATCCTTGTCATTTTACAGTTTGTTACCAGTTGGCAAGATCACTACAAAACCATTGAATAGAGTGGAGCTATGGGAAAGAAGCTTGAAGAGATTTTTGAATAGCTGAGAAGATGTTTGATAGTAGCGGATGAAGTAATGGTTGCGGTGTGCTTGTGTATTTTTACTACTGGAGGGGATGCTAAGAATGAGAGGAAGAGGATGCATACAGTAATTCAAGAGGGAAATGGTTAGTATTGTAAGATTCTTGTAGTATTGTAAAATGAGGTAATGAGCAGTGGTAATAGTGTGTAGAATAGGTAGATTTTGATGGGGAGGGAGCAGAGTGAGATTTGATAAGGAATTTGAAACACAAAGTAGGTGGGAATGGTATAATGAGAACAAACAGGATAGGAGGCTGAGTAGAGAAGGCAAAGTGAGGTATAAGTTTAGACCTGGTTGAAATTGGTGGGAATTGGGGGAAGGGTAGGGAAGCGGAGTGAAGCTCGAGCATAGTGAGGGATGAATGGAACAAGTTGGCCAATGGTGGAGTAAGTACCAGGAAAACAACCTATAAAACTGTAGTGAGACAGGAAGCAAGATGAGTCCTGATCATTTTAAAGACACTAACACAAGCTGCTAGATTACTGCTAACATATACCTAAGTTAACTTCAATAGGCAGTATTGCAATGACTTTGGCTTGAAATGAGGCTATAACAGCTGGAGAACAACTGGGATGAGGGGAAGACCAGTCAAGTACTTCAATGGAATATAGTTACTCCCTCACAGATTTTTCCACCATAAACAGTCAAAAGAGGTAAAACACTTACAAACTCTATAAATACTTGACATGAGTCACAGTATTTAGTTTTATTGTTATGGCCTTTTATTGCTTGTCTGGGGAAATGTTCCACTGCTACAGTAAAATATGCTAAAGTGTTAATTTAGCCTCACCTTCAGCTGTATAAGGCCTATGGGTGGGGGTAGGAATGTCCATCCAGGAGAATTTAACATTACAGCGCAGAACACATTGATGATGAAGTGAGGGGAAAATATATTTCATTAAGTTTAATTTGTTTCTTGGAAACTGCCTTATATAGGTTTTAACTGAAAGTATTGCTTCTTTTGTACTTTTGCAGCTGGAGTAAAATTCAGCTGTAGAAGTTCCCTTGGTGGTGAGATAATGCTTTTACAGCAGGAATTGTCAGACATGCTATGTGCTCAGTACACTAGGATGGAGAGACTAAAATAATCAGGGTTGTTTCGTGGTTGAACCTGGTATATAAAGTGTCACGTGTCTATATTCGGCTGTATTAAGTAGTGTTTGGCCAACATAAGTAGTACACTATGTTTCACAATTGTGTTTTCCTGCTTTATAGCCTTTAAAGCCTTTACGCAGGAAAAAAATAAAGCTAACAGGAAATATGTCTAAGTAAGCAAGTTTGGGATTATTAAAATGGAGGCTTCCACATTTCAGAAGAACAGATAGAAAGTAAAGTAGCTAATGAGATATGTGTTGGTATGCAAGTGTGGGATTACTGAGATGGCAGTTTACAGATTTTAGAAAGACAGCTACAATGCCTATGTCAGTTGATTCCCACTCTTTGCTACACAACATACAGTCTGCAAATGTGATATTTAAGCACTTTAGAATAATAATCTTGAGTTTTAACATATATGACAAACTAAAATAAAAACACAGCACATGATTAATGTTTTTTGCATAATTAATTGATAATTAATTAATTAACTATCCACCATTCCTTTAAAGTGCTATAACAACCTGTATTGAATGTTGGTATAAATCTCTTCATACATAGGTATATTCCTAGAATAAAATGTACAATACATAAATATAAACATATATAAAAATGACAATATTTCTATATTACCAGCATTAAAATTGTTATCCCAGGATTCTAGGAAACCATATACACATACATAATCTTATTGTACGTACACCTACTAGCAGGCTGTTACTATATAGTTAGGGTTGTATATATTCCTTTTATTTATATGTATACCAATGTATTTTACATGTATATATTTAAATATATTTTTTACATTTAGACTTTATATATTTATACACATCCTATTATATACATTTTTTATCAGAATATATGTTCATATATATATATATATATATATATATATATATATATATATATATATATATATACATATATATATATTTTTTATATTAGTTCTAGTTCATTCTAGTATTATATATATATCCATATTTTTATATTAATTAATCATTGTTATTGGCTATGATATAAATGAATGCCATTGACTGCTTTTTTTGATTCCGAAGAGGTCTCCGGTACGGAGACGAAAGCGCTCAATCCTGTTTTATTTTTGTTATGGAATAAAATTTATATTTTGCTACTCTTGTTTTTCGATGGTTCCTGGAATTATTGGTGGAGTTTTTGAAGCAAGAAGACAGCCTTTATAGATCCGTGGTGCTGTGTTTTATTTTTGGTACTGTTGCTATTTTCGATTGATATATGACAAACTAAGCAATGACCTAACCCTTTTTGACCTAACCCTTTTCACAAACAGAACTGTCTCATATTATTAACAAACGACTAGACTAGCCAGTTACTGTACTGTTTACAAAACATAAAATTAGGTACTACAACTGAAACCCTAAACAGAAGCCAGCAGAAACATGTTAATATATATGTTAGAGATTAGCAGCAGAGAAAAAAATAACACTTAACCAGCTGGCAACACACTAGAATTTATGTGCTATAACTGTGCAGTACATAAAACAAAAAGTTAGGTACTTTCTCTGAATCACCGCAAAAGTTCACTCTGGAAGCTCCAAATAAGGGTTGAGAGTACCAGTAGCAATAGTAATCCAATTCTGTTTGAAATAAACTGAAAGAAAATTCACGAAGAATAGAACAACAGTTTAATAACGCTTGAAAGTCACAACAAGTACATTTTCGAACACCTTCTTCAGCAAAAAAGACAAATACAATTCCCTGAAAATACATACACCTTATATACAATGAAACTAATTGGTTTAATTGATTAATTAGTATTCAAGGGAAAGTGAACATTTTAGAACACAATCATTACAAGATTTTCAACTACAGCCCTTTGGTAATTTCACTGGATTATTTTACATTGTTTGTAAAAGGTTTTAAATTCATTCCCCTAAAGAAGGTCAGTATTCCGAGGGTGGTGGTAGACCTAAAATTATTTTTAAGAAAACAAAACCTGGGTCGTATGTTTGATGGAACTGATAAAGGTGGCAAGCAACATTCCAATATTAATGCACATTCTAATTTAAGAAAAAGAAGTATTTATAACTCCTCACTCCACCCACAGTTGAAAAATTTTGAAAAAGTGATAGAAAAGGTGATTAGAAATACTATTAGTACACATTATGTGTTTTCAAATCTTTCCAAGAAGGAACTCAATTTACTTGAATCTTTGAAAGGTAATAAAACCATTAGAATCATGCAACCGGACAAGGGTGGGGGTACAGTGATTATGGACAGCATTTTATATGAGTCCAAAATGAAAGAAAATCTACAAAATACCACTAATTACTCTAGAGCCTCCATCAATGAGGTCAATATTTCTAAAACTAAAATAAACTTAATTATCAACAACTTATTATTGGAAGGTTCTATTGATTTAGAAACTTATAATTTCTTAGTCAACAAAAATCCAAGAGTTCCCTCAGTATTTGGTATTTCCAAGGTTCATAAAGATCAAAATGACCCTCCGTTAAGACTTATTGTTTCTTCTGAAGGTTCCAACACCACCCCCTTGGCCAAATATGTTGACGTCCATTTAAAGGGACTGTCTAATAAGGGTGTCACAGAGTTGAAAGATTCTTGGGATTTCCTTAGGAAAGTAAAATCCCATTTGTTTTCTGAAAATGTTATATTTATAACTTTGGACATTGTAGATTTATTTGGATCAATCCCACATGATATTGGTCTTCTGTGGCTCAAGGAAAGTATGTCCCATTATGGTAGTTTTTCAGTGGATGTTTTTAGAACTTGTCTTTTATTGATGGAAGTGGTTCTTAAAAACAATTTTATGTACTTCCAAGGTGAATTTTTTAAGCAAGAAAGGGGTGTTGCCATGGGAGCAAAATGTTCACCTACCTATGCAAACATTATACTTTCTTGGTGGGAGACATTATATATTAACAATTGTGAATTTGTTAATTGTTGGACCTTTTACAAGCGTTTCCTTGACGATATAGTTATTTTTTGGACCGACACGGTGGAAAAGTTTTTTGAATTTTTGGATTACATTAAAAGTACAACCACCTTTTTAGATTTTACCTATACTATCAATTTTAATGAGTGTGTTTATTTGGATGTTTTATTAAGTAATTGCAATGACCATTTCGCTTCCAAGATATACAGGAAGCCTACATTCTCCAATTCCTATCTTCATTTTTCCAGTGGACATCCCTTTGGTCAAAAGAGAAATATTCTCAAGGGGCAAATTATTAGGACCAGCAGAATGACCTCTGAGGATTTTGATTTTTTTAAGGATAGTGAATATGTTATGAATATGTTCAGGGATAGGGGATACCCAGCCTACCTTATAGAGGAAGTATATCAGATAGTATTAGAAGGAAGGAAGGAAGGGGAGATTTGCCCCAATTTTGGGACAGGAGGATTCCAGTACATTATTCAACCAAGATGACCTAGAAGCTAATTCCGAAGGAACTTTTAATAAGAACAATAATTTTACCAATGTTTATGTTATGGATTATACTGGTGATGCCACGGTACTTAAAACTATGATTAAACAAGAATGGGATAGGTTCAGGAACATTACGGACCTGGAATATATTAAAAATCAACCCATCCAATTCATATACAGGAAGGATAGGAACCTTAAAAATATTTTTGAAATTGGGGGAACTACAAAAATGAATGATCAAACTCATAGAATTGGTACATTCAAGTGCGGATTTTGTTCTTAATGCCAATACATCCAAACTGGCTGTACTATTTCAATTCCCAGTAGGAATAGGACAATTTCTACTTCAAAATTTGCTAATTGTAATACTCAGGGAGTAGTGTATATTGCCACATGCCACTCCTGTGATTCATTTTATATAGGGGAAAACAGAAAGGAAGCTTAGGTCCAGAATATATGAGCATTATTATGAAATTAAAAAAAGCAATGGAAATAATGCTCTATTTCGTCATTCCCAGCACTGTAAGAATTCTGTTTTTAATTTTTTTGTTTTGGAAGTTGTACCAAAAGAAATCAGGGGTGGCATGTGGGAAACTAAGCTTGAGTATAGGGAATTATTTTGGCAGATAATTCTGGATGCTACCGAAGAACCTGGTTTGAATGATATGCTTTCCATCATCCCAGTTTTAAAGTTAAGGGCTGCCAAGCTATAACATACAATATTGTCTTTGGCCACTAGATGGTGATATCCACCATATTATATTTTAATATGTATGCATATGGATTTTATTCACCAAAATGTTATTAGATAATATACATATACATATATATTTTTTATAATAAATTGTTTATTCTACATATTATTGTTTTTAAATACATGTTTCTATTATATTTTTTAACCTTCAAGTAGATTTTTGTAACAAAATGATCTTTTAATTATGGATTTCAAAGTTAAATTAATTCAATTAATCAATTAAACCAATTAGTTTCATTGTATATAAGGTGTATGTATTTTCAGGGAATTGTATTTGTCTTTTTTGCTGAAGAAGGTGTTCGAAAACGTACTTGTTGTGACTTTCAAGCGTTATTAAACTGTTGTTCTATTCTTCGTGAATTTTCTTTCAGTTTATTTCAAACAGAATTGGATTACTATTGCTACTGGTACTCTCAACCCTTATTTGGAGCTTCCAGAGTGAACTTTTGTGGTGGTTTTAGTAACGTGTGTTCACTCTTTGTTTCATCTCCTTGCTTGGTTACTTTCTCTGAATCCTAGAGCAAAAATACAGTAGAAACGTGGTAATATATTTGCTGGACATTAACAGGAGAAATACAGCAACACTTAGCCAGTTTGCAACACAGTAGAATATTATTTGTAATTTTTTCTAGTACAAGGTTGAACCACAATGAAATAATACACTATTTCTGTTAAGAAATTAAAAAAATGCAATGTACTTTACTGTAGGGTGAAGTGTGTATGTGTTCCTCATTACTGCCTTGTCTGTCCTCGAATCACCTTGCAATTACTTGTAGTCAGTTTATATTTGTTTCTGTTACCTTGGCAATTGTGGATAACTAAATTGTGTTTTTACATTAAGAAGACTTGGACTTCTATTCTAGTGCAAGTAGAAAAGTAGCCTGGTCTATCCAAGTTGTGAAGCACACAGGAAGGCTTAAAGTGAGAATTACTTGTCATTGCTTATTTGATTTGTTTCCAATGCCTTTTCACTTTTGGCTAACTGAAGTGTATTTTTACATTACGAAGGTTAGGAATGCAATTGTAGAGGGAGTAGAGGTAACATGGTCTTTCAGAATTGAGAAACACACAATGGAGTTTAAAGTGACAAGTACTTGTAGCTAGTTGGACCATTTCACTTTTGGCTAAGCAAAGTGTGTCGTTACATTAAGAAGAGAGGGACTGCCATTCTAATGGCAGTAGTGAAGTGGTCTGGTCAGTTCAAGCTGGAAAACAAACAGGAAGGCTTAAAGTGAGAATTATTTGCTGTAGCTAGATATTTGGTTTGTTTTCCTATACCTTTTCACTTTTGTCTATTTAAAGTGCGTTTTTACATTAAGAAGACTGGGACTGTTATCCCAGTAGCAGTAGTAAAGTACCCTGGTCAGTCTGACGATATATATAGCTGTGCTTTTATGTTAAGAGCTTCCAGGGTCAATCATCTTGCACCAGAAAGTGTTTACCTGGATTTTCTGAGTAGTTAGATGCTCCAAGGAGCTTAACATGTATTCTAATGCTGGCCAGAAAGTGCAGGAGTTAGTTTTTAGATATTTCTTCTGCTACAAATTTAGCAAGTTTTTGCAGAGCTGTTCACCACTCAGTGGTGGTTAGCAGTACACTGTATAGTAGCAAACATATAAAACCAGTATATAGGACTTTAACTCATAACACAGAAAGGCTTTAAATGGAGCTAAGCTTAGGGCAGCTAGATAGAGCATCAGACAGCACTAAGTTGATAGCACTGTCTAAAATCTAGCTTTCGCCCTAGTCACTTCCCAGGTAACCCCTGTAAAACCAATACCCCAAACTACAATAGGCCAGCTTTAATACAGGACCTGACAGTAGGGATTTGCAATTCTCTAACATTTCTGGGTTCAGCTTGGTAGATATGGGCAACCTGCGAAAATGTAGCAATTGTCTCATATACTCAGACAACCATTTATTCCTTAAAGAAACTAACTCAGTATGTGAGAGATGTATCTACATAACCTCCTTGGATTCAAAATTCGCACTTACAAGTAAGGTTGTCAAACATACACAAACTACATCATTCACACATACTGCTCACCACCCACATACATTTTCTTATATTGAGGCACTTAAAAAAATCATCTCCTAACCACAAAGATCTCCTAAACTGTCATACTGCAAATCCCACCCTCAGCAATCACTAAAGTACATACCAAAAGCAACATTTAACACATAAGCCAACATCCAGTGATCTCTGAGAATAAACCCCATAAGGCAAATAAGCATAGTACTCTTGTCATAGGGAATTCATTTATATGACATACAGTACTCCTCTTATCGGGCCAGACAAGGAAAAATAATCATTAGTTGCCTATCTGGAGCTAGGATCCACAATATCATGCATCAATATGATTCTATCATAGTCCATGTGGGTGTAAATGACCTGAGGCATACCTCTCCAGACTATATGAAAAGAGACATTATGGATCTCTCAAAATATATGTCACAGACAGGTACGAGCCTTGCAATGAGCAGCATTCTACCTTCACCAAAGATGAACAGAAAATGATTGATTTTAATAACTGGCTTAATTTCTGCTGTTACTCTCTGGGAATGCAATATCTATCAGCATGGGAGGATATGGTTACCAAACCACTTTGCTTTGCCAAGGATGCACCTGCCTCCTGGACTTTTGGATATTGGTTAAAACTTTATCCCTCTTCTTAAAGCCTTTTAGGTAATGCCAAAGTGACAAAACTACCAACATAAAAACAAAAAAGTCAAAGCAACCTTGAGGTGGTACTGCTCAATACTAGGAGCCTAAACCAGAAAATCCACAGCCTACAAACTCTCCTCACTCTGGATAATGTAGATTTCTGTGCTTTGACTGTGACTTAGTTTATAACCATAGAAGGCACTCCAGAAGTAGAAAGCTATAGTGCCTTACACACATTTAGAACAACAGCAACATAGAGAGGTACTGAAGGTGGAGGTGTCTCAATATACTTTAGCAGCAAGCATAACTGTAGGTGGTGTTCATCCATGTCCAAGTCTCTATAGAGAAAGTTCCCTACCATGTTCTGGCCAGCTGCAGGTCACCCTGTGTGACCCACAAAGCTCACAGATCTTTCCAAGACCTACTAGAGGCACTCACCATCAAACCAAATACCTTATGCATGATAGACTTTAACTACCCCTCTATAGACTGAGAAACATACACTGCCTGTAACTCACAAGCACAATGTTTCCCCACATTTATCAACACAAAATCCCTGGACCAAATAGTGCACTCTCCAACCATTGCACACACACACACACACACACACACACACACACACACACACACACACACACACACACACACACACACACATACACACATGCCCATGTCCTCATTGGTGAAGTTGAACCACAAAGATGTTTCCCTCAAATAAAAAACAACCAGCAAACCCAGCTAAACCCATAATAATTAGGAACTATAGTAAATCAAATTACATCCTTTTAAGTGACAGTTTGTCAAAATTATGGCTCTCCCAAACCCCAAGAATTCAGCTATCTATGAAAATGATTTGCAGAAGTTCTGCACAAACATGCAAATGGCTACATTGAAGTTGTTGTGCGTACCAGACGTTATCCAAGATCTAACACCTAAAACAAACTACACTGGTACAATTCTTATCTTAACAAGCTATATAACAAAAGCAAAAGTGTCATGACCAAGATCAGAAAGATCAGCTCTCATAGAGACAAAAACTCTTTGATTCAACTAAACAAGAAACTAAGAGGTCTAATAAAGTCCAACATGGTCAATTACAAGGTCTGGATAGCCTCCCAGGCTAATGACAATAAAAAGGCCTCATTCAGCTATGTTAGGGAATATAAGGGTAATAATGAGCAGTGTGTAGAACTGGTGGTAAATGGAACAACCTTAAGTGACCACGGTGACATAGCAAATCTACTGGGTGATAAATTCACTCACCACACCCCAGCACTCCTCCATCAAATCCCTTCTAACATATTCCCCAAACTATCAACAGAGAGCAGGTCCTTGAGGTGCTCCCCAAGGCCAAAAACACTGCATCAGTGCATCCCTAATTTCTGGTTGCTTCCTAAAAAGCTTGAAACATGACCTAGCAGGACCCATTGAGACACTCTTCATCTGCAGTAAAAAAACAGGTTACATGCCAGTGAATGGAGGGCTGGAATAGTCATCCCTCTTCATAAGCATGAACCACCAACTGACCTCGGCAACTACAGACCCAAGCATGAACCACCAACTGATCTCGGCAACTACAGACCCTTCAGTCTGACAAGACTAATATGCAAAGCCATAGAACAAATTTAACATGGAAATGATCAACAAGGGCATTAATATCTTACAGACACTGGACACATCCTAGTACAGTTTAGTTAAGAGATGGTCTTGCTTGCTTAACCTTCTTTGAGAGGGTCACCATGGCTATAGATGAGAAGAAAATGGTGCATACTACCTGCCTTGACCTGTTCAAGTGATTCAGTACAATATCACACTCAATTATTGTTTACAAACTGTCAAAACAAGACATAAATCCGTACATAACTTTTTGGATGCCAGCTGGTTCACAGATAAGACCCATAAAGTCAGGATCAGTGAGACCACCTCTGCCAAGAGACTGGTCACCAGCAGAGTACCCCATGGCTCTGTGTTGGGCCCTGTTCTGTTTGGCATCTACTTGTTGGAAGTCAAGGCTCATTTCAAAGACTTCTGGCTCATCAGGTTCAAAGATGAATGTAAATTGGGGTTTTTCATTGATTCTCTCCATGACACGAACATCCTATAAGAGGGTCTAACACAAACAAATGATTGGTGTGAAAGGTATGGATTAAAACTCAGTGCAAGAAATGAATTAGAGTGCCCTTTGGGAAAGCATCCACCTAAGCTAATTACTTCATAGATAAATTACCACTGAGAGTTGACCTGATAGTTAGGGATCTGGAAACATATGTAGACAATATTCTGGTGTTTGACCAAGACATAGCCAAGATAGTGAGTATATAGCATTCAGGTCTAAGGAAGTAATAGTACCACTCTACTCATTTCATATAAGACTCACCATTGAGTACAATGCCCTCTTTGCATGTACTTAACCAAGCACTTACAACAGTTGGAATGCCCTCAAAGATTTCTCACCAGGGGAATCCAGGGTATGAATACTTTATCCTAAATAGATTGCCTTAAGATCATATCTCTGTACTCAGTCTCCTACATGTTACTGAGAGGCAAACTATGCCTAGCATATAAGGCATCTTCAGTTTCAGCTTTAATGAATCTCATGCACTTCTGCAAGACATCAGCACCACAAATACAAGATCCAAGAACCTTAACATTGTCTGAAACATAAATAGAACCTGCTGCATGGACCAATATGTGTCTTAAAGAATCTCCAGACTATGGACTAAGTTCCACATGTATGTGAAGCAGAGTTCATCCCTGATCTTACTGAAAAGAAATTTTGATCATCGGATGGGAAATCTCAAATTCACCCCAAGTCTGACCCTATGACTGATGGACAGAGATTGACAGCAAGTAAATTAATCCCCAACATATCACCTCACATAACCCTTAGCTACCTCCTTACTAGCATACCCTATCATATCAGATGCAAGGAGATCTGGGACAAACTTGTATTGGGTTGCACGACTAGGCTTCTAATGACCCTGATGGCTGTTATCCAAGTGTGAACCTATGAGGAGTGGTAGGCAATATGAGTCCTGCAAGAGGAAGTTCGTTCCTGTAGGAAGGGAAGACTCCTCGTCAAGAAAGGCCAACCCAGACTGGTCCCCACACTATAAGACCTAGTTAATTATTACAGAATATGTCTCTCTCTGATGTTGCTGAAACATTCCTTGTAAAACCAGAGTACATGGCAAAGCATAAAGGCTAATCTACTAAAGGATAGGGAATACTAACCTCACTTTTTCCTGGTTTTGATGCACAGGAGTCATCTTTCAGCTAAAACTAAGAAAAGCAATCATGTAGAAGTTAAGTGCAAAATTTTTGGCAAACACAATAGACTGTACAACAGTTTGTACCCAACAGTTCCATTAATAGAACTACATACCATACAAGCCAGCAAAATCACTTATTTTACACCTTGCTTGCAATTTTTATAAACAGAAGAAAGTTGCTTGGTATAGATCTCTTTCTGAAGTTGATACATTCCCCTAATCAATGTGGTGTTAGTCAAATAGAACTGACAACAACTAAACAATTGGTTAACCTGGGCGAGAAGCACGTGGTAGTTGTCAAATTATCACTAAGTGAATATGATGATTTATAAAGTGTATATTTCTAGCTAAAAAACAGCATTTCTCATTAGTTAACCACTGCTTAGTCTGTAATTGGCACTGTTGCCTCTTACTTATATGCTCTATGAAACATTGTGCTTCCTTCCTGCATGTTTGTAAAACACCAAATTATATTTGTAAATGTATTCTTTCTGGAGCATTTCTCCTCAGGTCTCCATTGAAAAAAGACCTGTGTCCAGTCTGACTTTCCCGGTTTAACAAATGTAAAATAAATAAATAAAAATAAATAAATGAGTGATCCAAAGTGGTAACTACACCAAGAAAATCTAGTAAGAATATTCTGAGGAAAAAAGATGTGAAAGAAAATATACCAATTAATAGGGCTGGTTTAAAGAAATTGATGAATGGAAATAAAACAAAAAATAGACTGGACAGACTGACATGCTATAAATGCTTTCCTTCTGAACATATATCCAATAACTGCACTTCAGCAAATGGACCAATGCAGTTGTATACAAGTAGTTGTAAAGAAGCATATTCTGTGTGCACAGAAGTTATAAATTCTGCTTTTGTTAATTGTAGCCCTGCACAAATTCAGAAATACGCTGTGTGAGAGGATAAGTCTTTGCAAGTATTACTCCATTCAGGAAGCATGTCAACCTGATAAGAGAGACCTTGATTCCTAACATAGGCAAACTTAATTAGAAATTTAGGAATTGTACATGTACAAGGTAATCACACAAGGAAAGTAGAATAGCTTACTTAAGATGGTGCAGTAAAGCTGCTGGTAGGGGTGATACCACGTCCGGACTATAATGCAACACTGGGAAGATACTTTTTGCAGATTGTAGGTATATGATCGTGTCTACAGAAGAAGTCCCAGGAAATAGCAGGAAGAGGAAAAATTATTAAAGAAAAGATATACTTTTCAAAAGTAAAGCATGGAGATATTCTAGTGCTAGCAGTCCAATAACCACCCTGCCTACTCTCCAAGGATGGAAGGACTAACAGCTACCCTTGTTAAGTGTAAGCTGGGCATGGAAGAGGCCAAATAGTTAGGGGTTATTACTAGTCAAGTGTTAGCAGAACCACAGGTTGATAAGTCCATGCTTTCCTGTACTTCCTTTCATTTAACTTTTATTGTTTTAAGTCAGTATTTTTCTTTTTCTTTTATGCTGCACCCCTCTCTCAATCAGATCTCCTTGTATGGCCAACTTGTACCCTTTCCAAAATAACCATGAATGGTTGGACTATAAATCCTATGTGTTCTGTGTAGCAATATTGTTATCATATCAGTCCTGCTTCCCTGTTTCATTTTGTTTCTGACAATTGTGGGTGTTTTATCTTCTGAATGATCGGCTCTCCCAGCACTCACCCATTCCTGAGATTCGAGCTATTCCTTAACCATTGTTTGGCTCTTCTTATGATATTCTGGTTTCCCATATAACCCATCTGTTGTTCATCTAATATTAGGTTAAAGTCACTTATCAATATACCAAACTTATCAGCTGATGAAGTCCTACCAAATCTTAAATAAGTATTTAACAATCTGTGTGTCATACTCATCAGTGCATAAATATTCTCTTCAGTCCATTCTTTCTTATTTACTCTGCCATTTTATCTGCCTATATGTGCCACTTATTCTAATATGATGAGTGCTGATCTGCAAGGATTTGTGCAACATAAATATCTCTTCCTGCTTACTTTCTCCCTGTTTATGATCATATATTGTTGGAAACTCCCTTGTCCTAAACCTGTAAGAATCCCTAACCTTGAACTTCACATCCTGTAGATCAACTACTTGTGCTCCTTATGTTTTTAATTCTTTGCTGGTATTATGGATAGGATGTGTACCTCCTCCCACATTCCACAAAAACATTAATACTCACCCTGGTCACTATCTTTATCATCCCTCCTATGCCTGTCTCTCATTCAACTATACTTTGCTGAGTGCCCTCCCTTGTTCTTACCAGAAGCTGGGCTAGGACTAAGTTTTTAGATACTAATAAATACCAACAGCCAGTTAGTTGACAATGAAGCCTATTACGGCATGGATGGACCCCTCGAGAGATGTGCCACCCCCCAAGGTGACTGTCAATTCTCAACATAACTTACCTCAACACCCAACATGTCCCATTGTATTCAATTTATTAAATATTATAGTCACAACATTGTTGGTCATTACAATAAGAAAAGAAACAAGAATTGATTTGAAACATATAAAGTGACTACTATAACCCAAAGAGTCCAGTAAAAGCAACTAATGTTATGAATGTGTCACTGGATAGTAAACTTTTCTGCCCTTAATTCCTGCTATAACTCTTTTAATGTTTGACTGTCATAGTATTGTGCTTAACTTCCTTCTCCATCTGCAGCCCATGAAGTCTCTGCTGTAAAGTTGGATCTGAGATACAAAGGAGAATGAGGAACAACTTAACTATACTGTCATTACTTGCATAAAAATTACAGGGACAGACCCACCACCAGCATCATTATACATACATTCAAATATAATGTTCTAATAAAGACTTTTATGCAAATATTAGCATTTCATCAACAAAATATGTTCAATGAACCAAACTAGTACAAACTGTGCTGGCTTACTGGTTGACATCAAATAAGAGTCCACTATTTGTCTTAATGGGTAACAGAATGTGAATAGAGTCACTGTAATCAGTCCCATGATTACTTCTCTGACTATTTACTATTCAGATTAACCAGTAGATTATTCTGATAAAGGGAAAAGACAGTTATTTGTTGTAAACAAAGACCCTTGTCATCCAAAAGTTTTGCTTTCATTAAGCGTTTAGAGTCCATAGACCGACCAGCTGTGTTTGACAATCTGGAAAATATTTCCAAACATGGTTTCCTACTAGTTAGGCTGCTTATTTTTTAGTGAAGATCCATCATACAACAAGGCCTTCTACTAAGTATATGGCCCCTTGTAAGACCACTCGTGATAGTCCTGTTTATTCTTATTGCTTTCCACTTGCTTATTCCAGGTTGATTTATTAATGCTCAGAATCCTAAGGGGCCTGTCTTCTGTAGTATTGTGGTTCTTCTTAACTGCTGGAGAATTTGTTGGATTATTCTGGTCTTCTCTTTCCTGCAAAGGGGAGTAAGAATTGAAACTTTTTGATTATATTTTCTACTGTGTCCCTGGTATTGCCTGGAGGGATATGGCACAATGGTAATTGCCCCTCACCATCTCCAGTCCAATACCCTAACTGTCAAATGTCCCTTTTCTTGATCCTCCCTGCCTACATCTTTAATTCCTCCAAAAAAAGCTTGCTACTGCCTCAACATCATGCAGAATCACCCTGATGCCTTCCTTTGTCTCTACAAGGAATACAAGAAGCCATTATGCACCAGTTTGTTCCTGTGCCTCAGCATCTTCTTCCTAATACTTTGTAGGCATTGAGAGTGGTTAGACACAAAGTAAATTACATACTCCCCCCAACATATACCCTTCTACCTGCAACTGTGCTGCATAAACCAGTCTCTTGTTCTTGCAGATTGAAGTGCCATTAGCATGTGTCTGTTGAAGTTATCTGCATTTTGCCACTACTTTGGCACACCTACCCTAGGCCCTCTCTTTACTGCAGTATTAAGACATCCCAGTTGATACATTACTTTGTGCAAGTTATTAAAAGAATGCCCATAACTTCTTGTTGGTATGGTCTCCAACACTCCCTTTACCTGCATTTTTACTCACCAAGTGCAATTGTCAAGGTCATCAAGATTAGGTCTATGAAGGACAGATTCTTCTATCATGTAGTGTACATCTTTGATATTAATGCTGATTCCTTTTTTGAAAGAATGCTCCCTTTTTTAATTAGTACACTTCTAATTCCAGCTGTTGCACCTTTGTTTGATGAACTGTTGCATGAGTGCAACAGACCTCCATCTCTGATGCTAATGTGTATAGACAGTCAAACAAGAAGAGCAATTTCTTATGTATGAAGGCTTTTCTAAAGTTCTGTTAAATATCTATATGATTATATGATCTATTGGTGTACTAAAAGACTCTGCCATGTTGCCCCAGTGTGTTTAGGTTTTTTTTTATTTTTATTTTATCCTTTAATTAAAACCAACACTCGAACTGGTACCAAAGAATAATAACTTTAAACCAAAAAACAGTAAAGGTACCACGAATAAAGGAATCTAAACATCTCAAATGTAGACCACAAGCTGGTTTTAATGAAAGTTAAAGCACATGAATGCATTCCCCAAATACAGTGTTTTTGTCGTATTTGATCAGACTTCATCAGATACAAAATGTATCTTATTGCTTCACTTCCTACCCTATCCCTATTCTCTCTTCCCCTTGAATTCTCTTTGGATTCATCTTCTCTTTCCTCATAGTATGATTTTCACTTTTGTTGCATTCTTTTACCTCCTTCCATTGTGTTTTTATTTTTCCCTCCCCTGCTTTCCACATTCTAGTCAACTACTGCCATCTTCTCCCCTTGTCCAGGACATTCTTGTGTAATTCTTGCTTCTGTATTTCTTTTTTCCCCTTCCAGTTTTGCATGATGATGGCTTTGACTTCAATACTCAGCACTCAGATAATGGTAATTTCTTTTTCATTCCAGATGCTATCCTCTTTCTTTATATGCCACATATACAGAATTCCAAAGTATGTTCTACTTCCTTTTAAAATATGCCCCCGTATCCTCTCTTTTTCCTTCCAAACATCTTGCGCCCACACACAATCTCAAAGCATGTACATAATTCGTGTCTCTTCCTTCTCTCACATACAGCATCTGCATTCCTCCTTTCTGCCCTCCTATACCAATCTCTTGGGGTTAGATACCATATATGCAATATTCTTAGGCTTTAATCTCACACTCCATGAGCTTTCTGCATGTGCCTCATTGCCTGAATTGTCTTCTGCCAGTATACTTCAGCGCCTTTCCATCCTTCCTGCCTTCCTCAAATCTGTCTCATTCTCTATTATTTCACCTTCTCCCTTCTTTTCCTTAATGTTTTATAGATCTGGATGGTCCATTGCTTTCCTAAACCTTTTTACTTTCTGCAGGTCAATATCATCTCTCCTTTTGCCCTCCTTCCCTGACAGCACCTATCTCCTGTCTCCTCATTTGTATTCTTTTGCCATGTCTCCCTAAGTAAAAGGTAGTGCCACCATTAGGTCACAGGTATTCTATATTTTTGTACTAATGTCCCCATTTTTAAAGCTTTCCTTGCCATCATTTTCTTAGAAAATCTTGTCTTCCTTTTGAGTTCTTCCACTTCTTTTCCTGATTTCTTCATTGTTACCCCCTATCTTTGACCCCAGCCTTCTCTTCCCCATAGTTTCTGAGCTTCCATTTTTCAGATTCACTACATCCCAGTTCTTTCACCGTTGCTTCATTAATGCTCTTATTTTGTTTTGCTTAAACCCTGTCTCATCTGTTTTGATCCAGTTAATGATGTTACATGCTTGCATTTAATGATGCAGTCCTCCATGTCTTATTGCATTTGTTATAGCCTTTTCCCTCTAGGATTTATTTGTGTTAAGTATTATGTTTGCAGGTGTAGGATTATTTGTATCATTATCCTTACTGCATTGATGCATATGTCTTCTCCTCCACTCCCCTAAGAGTGTCCCTTTCTTTTTTAACTTATTATAGGTTTTCCTGATTGGCTTCCTCATTGTGTTTCAATCATAAAGCCTTAGGTTCTTGAGGAACTTCCCATCTTTTATCTCACCTCTTTCCCCATTCCATTATTTTTTCCTAATCTTGTTACTTCTGTCTTTTTGTTTTTGCACCCAAGTCTCACTATTTCTTTCTTTAAACTTTGCAAATGCCACTCTTGTACTACCCATTGCTGCTGCCAAATCATCTGACATTAACATGCAGTCATCTGCATAAAACACAAACTAAGATTTTATCCCATCCTTTTCTTCAAGCATAGCAAAATTGTGTCTGAATTCGACTGCCCATTCTTTGATCACAAGTGTAAACAGGCCTGTGCATAGAGGATCCCTCTGTCTAGATCCATCTCTATCCTTGTCTCCTAAGATACTTTTTCATTTATGAGCATTTCACTTTTATGGTTTTTGTATATATGCTCAGTATGCAACATATAAGCTTTCTCCCATCTGTGCTTACTGTAATGTGTTCTGTAAGAATTCCCACCTCACCATACCCTAGGCCTTCTGCAAGTCAAAGAGCACAAACCCTCCTTTCCCTTCCTGCTCGTTGTGCATAAATTCCAGCAGGTCTCCCTGCTTTTTTCTGTCTTTCTTCCCTGCATGAAGTCATTTTTCCCTGCTTGTATTACTTTTAGTAATATTTTAACAGTCTTCCTGACTATGCTGTCACCAAAATCTTGATATCTATATTGATCAGAGATAGGCCCATGTTTCCTCACTCCCTCATTTCCCATTCCCCTTTAAATATCATGGTTATCCAGGTTCTCTTTGTACTTTTACATATTTGCCTGAGTCCTGTATTCTCTTGTATTCCTTCTTTAGGACCTTCCACATCTCTTCCCCTTCCCCGCTGTAGAACTTTAGGGGTAATCCATCTGGCCCTCCAGATTTCCTCTCCTTCCCTCCTTCATCTTGTGCATGGCTTTCCTTATCTCATCCCTTATCACCTTTGCATTCAACTTGTCACTTTGTTCTTCCTCCACTATATATATATATATATATATATATATATTGCTGTGCATTCTTAAACCAGTTCCTTCTTCTTCTTGCATTTATTGACTAGTTATTTCCACTTGCTCCATGCCTACTGTCTACCAGTAATCCGACAAGCACCATTATTTAATTCCTGGATCCATAATGATTTTACTCTCCAATTCCACTCTTACTGTTTTTCCTTGTCTGTAGTGATTCTATTCTACTTTCATTACTTCTCCTTCATTCTGTACCACAACTAACTCTCCAGCTCCACAATTGTCTTTCCTTCTTTTCTTCTATTCTTTCCCTCTGTGATCATCAGTTTTTTCCCAAAAGTAACCATAATTCCATTCCCACTAATGTATTTCTCAGTTTGCCCATGTCTTTCATATTATCCTCTGTTGACACCTTTATTAGTCCTTGCAGTATTTCTTTGTCTCATATCTCCTTCCATTTATAACCATCTCACCTCCACCCTTTTCTCATTGTTTCTTGTTACTGTACACATACATTGTATGTATGTTATTTCACTGTTGTAAATCCCTGGCTGCTGTCTGTTCTTGCCCCAGCATCTTTGCCTCTGTACCCAGCTCAACATTATCCTGATCCTGCTATAGTCACAACCTACCCGGTGATAAATGAACCCTATCCAAACTCCAGTGGCCTCATCTACCTGCCTCTTATTCTCTGCACCCTCTATCAAGGAAGGAAGAAAGTATGTTATGGACTTAGTCTCACTTGTACAGTAGCCCTCTCTCTACTATTTGTATCAGGGCTCCAAAGTTCACTACAAGCTTGAACAACCAGCAGCCTTTACCCCTCCCTTCTATCTACCTAACATCCAACATACCTCTTCACTTACACTAACACTCTCTTACTAAGTATCTCGTCTTCCACAGTTCTTCACCAATTAGCCCCTCACATACTTTCCTACAATACTAGATTTGCCCACTAGGTGGCACCCTTCTCCTATCCATTATTCACTGCCTCTCTCTCTGTTTTGCCTCCGTAACTTCGCTGTATTCCTTACTTTTTATCTTTCTTCATCCGCATCCTTTCCATTTTTCACTGCCTCTCTCCCTGCCTTACCTCTGTAACATCACTATATCCCCTAAGTTCTTCACCTGCTCCTCCTCTTACTCACCTTACGCTGAAACAGTATCTATCCTCCTGTATCCTATGTTTGTTTGACCCCTGTGTTATTTCAGACCTTTCCTACTCAGGTCCTACCTCAATTACCTCTAGCTACTTGTATTCCTGATAGTTTCTTGCCAGCTTCTCCTTCAATTGTCTCAACCCGCTTCCATTTGCCCTGTGGGCTCACTCCACTCCCCTACTCTACCCCCAATTCCCACACACCCCAGTGGTCCTAATCTTATACCTATCAAACCACACCCTTCTCCATTCCACCAATCACCATCACAGTTCCATTAAACAATCCGGTCTATATTCCCGCCTCTCTTCCACCACTTCCTATATCTCCCACCACACCCTTAGGCCTTTCCTTACCACACCTACTTTACCTCTGTACCTATAGTAAATCCTTTATCTGCCATGGCATGGAATAAACCCTCCAGCCTAATCCTCTTACAGAAGCTACTCATACTTACACTTCTACCTCCTTTAACACTAGCATACCTGCTAACCTCCTATGAGCAACCAAGATATTCACACTTTCTCTACCCTACTAAACAATCTACTTCTTCTGCACTAGCCTCTCATACTGACCATTTCAACATTACTTCCACATACAGCTATCTACAACCTAAATACCACAGGACAACCCACATTAGATATAATTTCCCTAATAACAGGAAATACCTATTTCTTCTCAGTAAATATACTAATACTAGATATCTAACACTACTCACCACCCCAAAGGATGGAAATATTCACCCAAACCCTGGTCATAACACCTCCACTACCACTCAACTCATCAACCCAAACCCCTCTGCCATCCCCCTACTTATAAAACCTCCCAACTCACTCTTAATAGCTCACCTCAACATATGTAGCATTAATAATAAAATAACACAACTCCATACTCTCTTGCAACTCTACTCTGATATTATTTGCCTAACAGAAACTTGGTTAAAACCTGCAACTAAAGACAATGAAGTTATCCCACCTGGTTACACAATCCTACGTCTTGACTGTGTAGCCAAGAAAGGTGGTGGAGTAGCAGTTCTATTCAAATCTGATCTTCAAATAACCATCTTCAACCAAAAACCTCCTCAGGACTCTAATGCTGAGGTAATTATTACCAAGCTTCAGCTAAACTCTGTCAAATCTATCTATATTATCTGCATCTATGTTCCTCCAGGCAACAACATTTCTACAATCGAAAACATCCTTTGCTGGTTATCTCAAAACCTTCCCCAAGAAACCATAATCTTAGGTGATTTTAACATTGATTGGAAATGTTGCAACAACTTCCCTTCTAGCCATATTAATCTCTATGGGTTTACCCAAACTATTACCTCCCCTACTAGAATAAAAAAAACTAATAAAAAAGAAAGCACCTTAGATTGGATACTCATTAATAGTCAACCCCAGACTTACGAATCCGGAACCCTCCCTGATGACATAAGCGACCACTCACTAACCTACATTATCAGGCTCAAAACCAATGTTCCCAATCAATCCATATTTAGGACAATCAGAACCAAGAAAATCTTCAACTTGGACCTATCCAAAGTGAACTTACAACATGTAATTGGTCCCCCTTAAAATACCTTTCACTTGATGAAGCTGTTGATTACTTTAATTTATTTATTTATTTATTTTACATTTGTTAACCGGGCTGGTCTAGCTGGATACATATCCGTTTTCAGTAGAGGCCCGAGGAGAAAAGCTCCAATACACAATGGAAGTACATATTTAAATTACAAGATTCAAAGTATTGTTACAAAAAAGAGAATATAGCTTACATATGCAGGAATGAAAATTTACATAGATGTTATATAAGACAAAAGGACAGACAGGAAGTTATACACAAAACATTGATTTCGTTAATGATACTGGAAAATAGACTGAAATCAGAGATTTTCCTTATTACTAAAAGGAAAGAGAGATTTTAAAGATCTGCAATTAGGGAAATGGGCTAGGGATATGGGACTAGAAGTTATGAGATATGTAGTTAGTCAGGTTCTCGACATGGGCATGTCCATTGTGTGGAGAGATATTCTTTAAGGTTAGATTTGAACTGATTGAGTGAAGTAGTAAGTCTAAGGTTGTTTGGCAGGGAGTTCCACTGCTTGCCAATGGAATTGGCGTAAGGGGCATCCCCACCTGAGTTTTTTGCTTTAATGGTTAGGATCTGGATGCTGTTTGATGATCGGAGACTGTTGAGGTTAGTATATGGAGTCAGAATTTTGCACAGTGAGGGAGTTCTATCAGGATGGTTGATTATTTTATAAGCTTCGGCGAGTTGGCTAAGTTTGAGGAATTTGGCAGTTCCAACCAGCCAAGTTTTCGCAGATTAAGGCAATGATGGGTTCGATAAGGGGAACCTGTAATAAATCTGGCAGTGTGGTTGTAGGCAAGAGAGAGCATGTTAAGTTCACGTTTATTGAGAAAAGAGAGGATCGGGGAAGCATAGAGGAGGGAAGAGAGGAGATGGGTGCGGGCAATAGTTAATTTGGTAGTGGGAGTTAGGAAGTTTTTAATTCTGTACATAGATCCTAGTTTTTTGTTAACAGACTTTACTGTTTGGGTAATGTGTATGTCGAATTTGAGCTTATGATCAATAGTGACACCTAGCAGTTTGGTACTGGTGACAGGGGTTATGAGGGTCCCATTATTGGATTTAATATGAAAGGTTATGTTGTTAGTGTTTGGGAGTTCTTTGCCTAGAGGTGAGAAGACGTTGGGGAAGAAAAGTAATAGTTTGGTTTTAGCTGGGTTAAGTAGGAGTTTTAAGTCAGTGAACCATTTTTCAACTAGTGAAAAACAATGTTGTGTGGTCATTTGGAGATTCGAGAGGGAGACGTTGGAGCAGATTAAGGTGGAGTCGTCGGCATATTGTATGCAGGTGGATTTAGGGATGACTGATTGAAGGTCATTTATGAAGATGGAAAACAGAAGTGGGCCCAGTATCGAGCCCTGAGGAACACCTATGGTATTAGGGAGCAGTCCTGATATTCTGTTTTGCCACAGGACAGCTTGTTGCCTACCAGTGAGGTAGGCATTGAACCAGTTTAGTGCTGGAGTGTCCAGACGTAGGGTTTCAAGGATGTTGAGAAGGAATTGATGATTGACCATATCGAATGCTTTTGATAGGTCCAGAAAGAGGGCAGAGGATATGAGTTTGTTATTACGATTGTTGTTGATTGAGTCAACAAAGGAAAGGAGGGCAGTAGTTGTACTATGGTGTGGAAAACCATGCTGGGCATTGGACAAGAGATTATTAGAGGTCAGATAGTGAAGAAGTTGTTTGTGGATACATCTTTCCATGATTTTCGCTATCGGGGACAGAATGGCTATTGGTCTATAATTTGACGTTTCCAGGAGGTACCTCCTTTGTGAAGTGGAATGATATAGGAAGTCTTCCAAATGGAGGGAATGTTCATCTCAGTTATAGTTCTATTTATTAGGATTGATATGGGGTAGGCTATTTCATCAGACGCAATTTGTAAGAATTCGCAGGAAGGTGGTCAGCCGCTAGGGTGGTTGGTTTGAGTTTTTTAGGAGGAGCGTACATAGGAGGAAGAGACTGGCTTTAAATTGAAGGGGTAGGGGTGTCAAGATGCAGTTTAGCAGCAGGTGGGGAAGTGGAGGTAAGGTGACTGGCTAGGGTTTGGATAGTCTCAGTGAAGAAGGAGTTAAAGGTGTTGGCTACTTCTTCTTGGCCTTTCTCTAACAGTTTCTCAGGGGTTGGGGTGGAAGTTTTGCCTGGGTGCAGAAGGTTGTTAAAACCTGCCCAGAATTTCTTTGGGTTGTTCTGGTGTTTTTGCTGGAGGCTGCAGAAATATTGTTTTTTGTCTTGGGTAATGGCAGTTTTAGTGGCGTTTCTTAGTTGTTGAAATTTATAACGGTCTTGGGGGGTTTTTGTGGCTCTCCATTTGTCCCAGGCTTGGTCACGAAGTTTGATTTTGGATTTAGTATCACTAGTGAGCCAAGGTGCTATGCGAGTTTTGGTTCTAATTTGTCTATGTGGAGCATGTGAGTCAAGTATCTTAAGGAACGTGTCATTGAAGTGGGACACACTTTCTTCTAGTGAAAGAGTCTTTAATATGGTCCAGTTGCAGGATTTCAGGTCGGCAAGAAATAATTGAGGGACACATTTTTTTTTGTTTCTGATTAGTCTATATAGGGGGGTGTTAGAAGTTGGGCATTTATGTTTAATGATATAAGTTATTAGGTGATCGCTGAGGTCACAGGGAAGGGTACCAGTGGTGTAGTTATTAGAGTCTCTATTAGTAAGGATCCAGTCAATAATACTTTCTTTTTGAAGTGAGTTGCCTATTCTGGTTGGGGATAGGATATTTTGGGAAAACCATGTAGGTTAATAGGTTGTGGAGTTATATGGGTAGAAAAGAGAGACCAGTCAATGTTGACGTCTCCAAGAACTATGGTTTCTTGTGGGTAGTTGATGGCTAGCCAGCTCAGGGATTGCTCCAGGTTTTCTGTGTTCTTCCCTGGTGGGATATAGGTTACAATAAGGTTGATGCGTTTTGAGTGTTTAGTCAGACCTGTAGGGCTATAATTTCTAGGTTTGAGATCTTAGGAGGTTGTACTTGGTTCTTCAGGATGTTCAGTTTATTTTTAAACATAATAGCTATTCCTCCACCTTTTTCTTTGCACGATCAGCCCTGAGAATATTGTACCCGGGTGGGAGGATCTCTTCATTCTTAGTAGTGGGTTTTAGCCATGTTTCAGTTAGACACATGATGTCAGGGGAATGAGTAGCTATGATGGCGTGAAGGTTGTGAATTTTGTTGTTAATGCTTCTTAGGTTCAGGTGTAGTATTAGAAGGGAGTCAGTAGATTTTCGAGTTAAATTATGGGGATTAGAAATTGGCATAGTGGTCGGACCTGGGTTTGGGTGAATATCTCCGTCGATGTTAATACAATTTTTCAAGTAAACTAAAAATCTTTGTAATTTAAATAGGATTTTGAGATTAGTTTTGTTATGTGGAATTTTAGGGTGTTGATGTGTGGGGTGGACTATTTTGGGGGATACATTTTTGTCCTGGTAGATTGAGGGTGGAATATAACTGACATGGAGATTGAATTGGGAGTTGGTGTGGCACTTAGGGAAAGGAATGCCTATAAGAGTTTAGTTTTCATATATTGTTAGGATATAGGTGGTGATGAGAAGTATAACTATGATGGGGGTAATAGTATAAGTGAAATTTGCCATACTGAAGAAGGGAAAAGGGTATCGAGTGGGGGAAGAGACTTTGTGTGGGATTTGTTAGAGGGTGTGGGCCTTGGGGTGGGAGGAGTTATGGAGTTTGACAAGGGAGCCTTGTTTTTGTTAAGTGGGAAAGTGGGAGGGACTATTTGTAGCTATAAAAGTAGGGATACTGGGGGCGGGTGGGATAAGGGGCAGGGAGGGAGCCGCGGGGCCTACACCGCCAGGAGATTTTGCAGGGTCTTAAAGGTAACAATTGCCACTAGTATAACTCAACACAGTGGAGTTACTAGTGCTGATATTTATAATAATACAATTTTTCCAGGCTTTGTATTATTAAAGTCTTCAAGTTAGAGTGTCAGGTTCTTAACAAGGACAGTATAGTTCTCTCTGAATAGGGTAATAATGCTTTGTGTTTACCCTGAGTTTTAAGAAGAGTTGAGGCTGCAGGTTTAGTTTTCGTTTGTGGTCCTGATGGGCGCGATGTCAGGTCTTGGGAACCACAGGAAGCTAGGCAAGGGAGGGGGCTACCTATGATACAAGTGAGGGAGAGAGATATAAGTATTAGAGTTAATAAGGTTGAAATTAGTACTAGCAGGCTAAGACAGCTATCCTGTTTAGCCACAAACACACTCAAATGCCTTCATATTCCATAAAGTATGCATTTAAAGAAAACATTCAAATACTATGAAATGGCATCTAATGACTTCAGCTTAGTTAAATACACAGGAGATGCTGTGTAAATAGTTTCAAATGAGATTAGATCTGAGTCGCTATGTGTTTAGATAAGAAAGACGCTAAGCGTGCGTCTGCAACAACAAGTAGCCATCAGGAATGCATTAAAACACTTTTAAATACTATGGAATAGGTTCTGATACCTTCATCTGCAACAAGTAGTAGCCATCAGGAATGCATTAAAACACTTTTAAATACTATGGAATAGGTTCTGATACCTTCATATAGATTAAATACACAGTCAGTTGCTAAATTTTAACTTTAAATGACTTCAGCTCTAGGTCGCTAATGCGTTATGATTAAAAGATGCCTAGAGTTAGTCAGCAACATGTGCAAGCCTTTGCATAATCTTTAAAACACATTCTTATACATAAAATAGCATTCAGTTACTTTAAATGACTGCAGAATAGGTCGCTTATGAGTTTTGATATAAAGACACTAAATGTAAGTCAGTAACATGTGCGAGCATTTGCATGAGCAGTAAAACACATTCAGGTACTTTAAAATAGATTCAGTTGCCTTCATATACATAAAAATAGCATTCAGTTACTAAATTATAACTGGGGCCTACACCGCCAGGAGATTTTGCAGGGTCTTAAAGGTAACAATTGCCACTAGTATAACTCAACACAGTGGAGTTACTAGTGCTGATATTTATAATGATACAATTTTTCCAGGCTTTGTATTATTAAAGTCTTCAAGTTAGAGTGTCAGGTTCTTAACAAGGGCAGTATAGTTCTCTCTGAATAGGGTAATAATGCTTTGTGTTTACCCTGAGTTTTAAGAAGAGTTGAGGCTGCAGGTTTAGTTTTCGTTTGTGGTCCTGATGGGCGCGATGTCAGGTCTTGGGAACCACAGGAAGCTAGGCAAGGGAGGCGTCTACCTATGATACAAGTGAGGAGAGAGATATAAGTATTAGAGTTAATAAGGTTGAAATTAGTACTAGCAGGCTAAGACAGCTATCCTGTTTAGCCACAAACACACTCAAATGCCTTCATATTCCATAAAGTATGCATTTAAACAAAACATTCAAATACTATGAAATGGCATCTAATGACTTCAGCTTAGTTAAATACACAGGAGATGCTGTGTAAATAGTTTCAAATGAGATTAGATCTGAGTCGCTATGTGTTTAGATAAGAAAGACGCTAAGCGTCGTCTGCAACAACAAGTAGCCATCAGGAATGCATTAAAACACTTTTAAATACTATGGAATAGGTTCTGATACCTTCATCTGCAACAAGTAGTAGCCATCAGGAATGCATTAAAACACTTTTAAATACTATGGAATAGGTTCTGATACCTTCATATAGATTAAATACACAGTCAGTTGCTAAATTTTAACTTTAAATTACTTCAGCTCTAGGTCGCTAATGCGTTATGATTAAAAGATGCCTAGAGTTAGTCAGCAACATGTGCAAGCCTTTGCATAATCTTTAAAACACATTCTTATACATAAAATAGCATTCAGTTACTTTAAATGACTGCAGAATAGGTCGCTTATGAGTTCTGATATAAAGACACTAAATGTAAGTCAGTAACATGTGCGAGCATTTGCATAAGCAGTAAAACACATTCAGGTACTTTAAAATAGATTCAGTTGCCTTCATATACATAAAAATAGCATTCAGTTACTAAATTATAACTGGGGCCTACACCGCCAGGAGATTTTGCATGGTCTTAAAGGTAATAATTGCCACTAGTATAACTCAACACAGTGGAGTTACTAGTGCTGATATTTATAATGATACAATTTTTCCAGGCTTTGTATTATTAAAGTCTTCAAGTTAGAGTGTCAGGTTCTTAACAAGGACAGTATAGTTCTCTCTGAATAGGGTAATAATGCTTTGTGTTTACCCTGAGTTTTAAGAAGAGTTGAGGCTGCAGGTTTAGTTTTCGTTTGTGGTCCTGATGGGCGATGTCAGGTCTTGGGAACCACAGGAAGCTAGGCAAGGGAGGGCCTACCTATGATACAAGTGAGGGAGAGAGATATAAGTATTAGAGTTAATAAGGTTGAAATTAGTACTAGCAGGCTAAGACAGCTATCCTGTTTAGCCACAAACACACTCAAATGCCTTCATATTCCATAAAGTATGCATTTAAAGAAAAACATTCAAATACTATGAAATGGCATCTAATGACTTCAGCTTAGTTAAATACACAGGAGATGCTGTGTAAATAGTTTCAAATGAGATTAGATCTGAGTCGCTATGTGTTTAGATAAGAAAGACGCTAAGCGTCGTCTGCAACAACAAGTAGCCATCAGGAATGCATTAAAACACTTTTAAATACTATGGAATAGGTTCTGATACCTTCATCTGCAACAAGTAGTAGCCATCAGGAATGCATTAAAACACTTTTAAATACTATGGAATAGGTTCTGATACCTTCATATAGATTAAATACACAGTCAGTTGCTAAATTTTAACTTTAAATTACTTCAGCTCTAGGTCGCTAATGCGTTATGATTAAAAGATGCCTAGAGTTAGTCAGCAACATGTGCAAGCCTTTGCATAATCTTTAAAACACATTCTTATACATAAAATAGCATTCAGTTACTTTAAATGACTGCAGAATAGGTCGCTTATGAGTTCTGATATAAAGACACTAAATGTAAGTCAGTAACATGTGCGAGCATTTGCATAAGCAGTAAAACACATTCAGGTACTTTAAAATAGATTCAGTTGCCTTCATATACATAAAAATAGCATTCAGTTACTAAATTATAACTGGGGCCTACACCGCCAGGAGATTTTGCATGGTCTTAAAGGTAACAATTGCCACTAGTATAACTCAACACAGTGGAGTTACTAGTGCTGATATTTATAATGATACAATTTTTCCAGGCTTTGTATTATTAAAGTCTTCAAGTTAGAGTGTCAGGTTCTTAACAAGGACAGTATAGTTCTCTCTGAATAGGGTAATAATGCTTTGTGTTTACCCTGAGTTTTAAGAAGAGTTGAGGCTGCAGGTTTAGTTTTCGTTTGTGGTCCTGATGGGCGCGATGTCAGGTCTTGGGAACCACAGGAAGCTAGGCAAGGGAGGGGGCTACCATAAATTCCAGTTGAAATACAAGGAAAGGCAATAGATCTCAGCTTATATTCTTTCAGCAGGTCCAAGGAGGTTTTATAACAACTTGCTAGGTCCCTTTTATGGTTCTCACTAACATGACCACTTGCGATAGGTCCGACTGTATGAATAACATCATACAGCTTTCATGACTTTTCGTTCCTAGGCTTCTTCAGCTAGCTTGATGGTCCACTTCCGGTATTCTAAATCCTGTTTTACCGGATCAGGAATTTTAATGAGAAGAATAAAAGAGAATAAATAAAGATTGCCACTGATATCTGGGCAAAATAAGTATGATTTCTTGCCTTATAGGAGATTCATGGTTCCTGAGCTTTGCCAAAGTAATGAATGCAGCTTTCGCATCCTTGGGTGCATCAACCGCAAATTTATGCGTTAGGCCCGGCAAGCCAGTACGTAAAAAATTAATTTAATTTAATTTTAATTTAATTTAATTTAATTTAATTTAATTTAATGCAAATTTCCTAGCCATACTCAACCACCATGCTCCTACCTGCTCTATCAGGATAAGAACTAAATATGCTCCTTGGCTTTCTAAGGAAACTAAGCAAAAAATCCATCTCAGAAATAAACACTGGAATACATCATGCTTAACTAAAAACCCTGCTGACCTTCAAAACTACAAACAACTGACAAATGAAACAAAAAAAGCTACACTGTCCGATAAACAAAACTATTACCTACAATCTCAACAGACCCACCATAATAAGCCACAAACGTTCTGGGCAAGTATTAAACAATTATTACATCCTGGTCAATCTATCACACCTAACCCACAAGGCACTGACATGGAAAATCCCAAACAAACTGCTAATGCTTTTAATACCTTTTTCACCAATGCAATTCAAACTCTTGCCAGTCAGCTCTCTCCTCAAAATGTAACTATATCTAATTCTGACACTAACCCACCACCTCCATTTCACTTCCAACCTGTCCCAACAGCATTCATTCTTACCCTGATTCGAAAACTCAAACCATGCACTCCCTCTGCTGACCAGCTACCTGCAGAATACTTACAATTAGCAGCCAAATCTATTGCTTACTCCATCTCCATTCTCATCAATAGAACCATCACTGAAGGATATATCCCCAAACTTTGGAAAGTCTCTCATATTATTCCCCTTCATAAAGGGGGAGACTCCACTGAACTCTCCAACTATCGTCCCATAGCCCTACTTTCTCCTTTATCTAAGATCATGGAAAGATGTATCCACAGGCAATTGCTAGACCACCTTCTCCATCATAACCTGCTTTCCAGCTCCCAACATGGTTTCAGACCTTCCCACAGCCCTACTACTGCCCTCCTCTCCTTTATAGACACCATCAACAAAAACCGTAACCTTAACATGCTTTCCTCTGCACGTTTCATTGACCTGTCCAAGGCTTTCGACATGGTAAATCACAATATACTCATAAACATTCTAAAACCTCTGTCACTTGACAATCTAGCTATAAAATGGTTCCAGTCCTACTTAAATGACAGACAGCAAGCTGTGCTCTGGAACACCATTCTTTCTACCCATCTACCTGTTAATATTGGTGTCCCTCAAGGATCCATATTGGGCCCTCTCCTGTTTTCTATATTCATCAATGACCTTCACCAAGTAGTTCCCCAAGCTACATGTAGATGACTCTACACTTATATGCTCAGCCACTTCTGTATCTGAACTTCACTCCCATACACAAGACATATTTAATTCTGTAAAACTATGGTTTACAAAGTGCTGTCTCTTACTAAACCCTAAAAAAACTAAACTTCTCCTTTTTACAGCTACCAGTAAATCTCCCCCAATAGACTTCACTGTTGCATCCAATAATAGTACTCTTATATCCTAAGATCTTACTACCAAACTGCTAGGTATCACCATAGACAACAACCTTAACTTTGACACCCATATCAACAACACTCTGAAAACTACTAATAAAAAATAGGCTCTCTTTATAGGATCAAACCCTTCCTAACTCCTGCAACCAGAATAACTATTGCCCACACCCATCTAATCTCTACTCTTTTTTATGCCTCACCCATATTTACTAATCTGTCAAAAAATAACCTTAAGAAACCTGAAAACTCCTACAATAGTATAGCCAGATTTGACACAGGTAACCCTTACAGAACACACCACTGTATTAACCTAAAGCAACTAGGGTGGCTTGAATTACAACAGCAACTGAAATTCAGTCAACTTGCCATCGCCCATAAAATACTTTATCAACCAGCCAAGACACCCATCCTATCTAACCTTATTCACCCCTACTATAAAGAAAACCAGGAAAGGTAGCAAACAGCAAACAAAAAAACACCTGGCACTGGAGCTGAACAGCTGAAACGGTTCACACAAAAAATAATTGTGAGTTAGTGCGAATTCCAGAAGTAAAATAATGAAGGAAGTTCTAGGACCCTCCCCCAAAACCTGGGGTTAATTGGTAAGGTACTAGCATACTATTTATGTATTTTTTCTACACTTGTGTATTTAAAGGTTTTTCCTGTGGTTCATTAATGCTTTCTGATATTTGTTCTCTTTAACTTTAAGTTCAAGATTCCTTGTCATATTAAATTATCAGTGTATTGCTTAATTGTTTAATGAGCAATTTGGCTTTTATTATAAAAAGGTGTAAGAAGTTTGAATGGTTATTCCGTTGAAGGCTATTTGTAGCCGAGGTACCAGAATAAACCGTTTCAGCTGTTCAGCTCCAGTGCCTGGTGGTTTTTTGTTCACCCCTACTATAACCTGAAGTCCCTAAGATCTTCACAAAAACGTCTTGTAAATATCAATAAATCAAACAATAGAGCTGGAGACTCTCTTTTCTCTAATACTGTGGGAAAAACCTGGAATCTACTTCCCTCCGAACTTTCTACACTTCCCTCTATTACTCTGTTCAAAAATAAACTTAAGCTCTATCTCAAAACACATTGGATGTGCCCCTGTACTAAACCTGACTGACCAACATGCTCTTGTTACTTGATGCAACTTTACCTTCTCATCTCTGCAACAGTTTCATCTTAACAGCCTCTATTCTACCTCTCCATAATTTTCTTACTTATTACGGTATTCTCAAAAGGTGGCATATTGTACTACTAGATGTATTACTCAACTGCTACATCGTACTACCTTCTTTTTTATCTTCCTTTTATCTACACTTATACTTTACTTTTTAGCTATTAATCTTTTGAACATTAAATTGTAACTTCATTAGTAATTATACTAAGCCTAGTTAGATATTTTTCATTTTTTTATTATACTTTATAAATGTGTGGCCACATAAAAAAAAAAAAATTTCTTTTTTTGCAATTTAAATATGCACTGCCGTAAATGTGAACTTCATCTGAACTGATTGGAGCTTATCTCCCCGGGCCTCTACTGAAAATGGTCACATATTCAGCTAGACTAGCCCGGTCAACAAATGTAAAATAAAAAATAAAAATTGTGTCACTACTGCATGATATAATATGCGTCTCTCCTGAAATTGAAGCTCTTCCATAACTTCCAGTAGGTTTTCCTTCATAACAACCTAGCTAACCTTCTTGCCTGTATCAAAATGTATCTTTCGAAGGTGTATTCCCTCACATTTGGGCATTTTCTCCTCCATTTGTCCAGTACCCTCCCTCTTTCATTCCTTGAGCAATATCTTGTCTCAACTTGTTTTATATTCCGTCTTTCCACATAACCTGCCTTTTTCTGGTTCCATGGTGACATTGTAGTTCCCCCTTTTACTTTTGTTGCATCTATACTGGTCTGTGTACTATTAGCAAAAAAGTTCTTCTAGAATCCTTCTTCGTCCCTATTTGGTGCATATGTCATCACTTCCGTTGGAGGCTTGCCCCTTTGCCCACCTTCTCCCAGCAGCATTACCCATTATTGCCCTGGGAATTGATTCAATTCTTCCCATCATTTACAGTTTTGGTGTTGTGTTTCCTGGGACATGTTTCGAAAGTTAAGGATCTGTTTCCCTTAGTACATTCTTCACATTCTGCTCACAGTCAGCTGCCTTTCAGTGTCCATCCATATCACTTATGTGTTGCTTCCTTCTTTCTTTCTGTGGTCACTTTCTTAACTACTGCAGTCCTTACTTCTAACTTTTTTGACTCTGCCATCCATCATTGATGCTTACATGGAGCTTGTTCAGTCCTTTGTTTGTCCATCAATTCATGTTCGTGTTTTCTGAGCCATCCAAAACACAATCCTCCCATCTCCTTACAGCTCTGGTTTGTCTGTCTCTAATTCTGCTTCTTTCCCTGGCTTTGGGCCCAAATCTCATTTATGAAAGGCTACTCATTCTTTTGCTCCTCTGATATAGCTCTTCCACTTCATTACCTTTCAACTTATTGTCTCTTTTCTCATCTCTTTGTGGTTGCCTTTGTGATTTGATTACTTTCTGCTGAGCACTTTTACTGGCATATTACCCCTTTGTATTTTCTGGCCTTGCATTTTTCCCTTCAGAGGATGCAGCATCTGAAATTGCACATCCGTCCAGTGTCACTGTGTCACCTGTCACTAGCAACAACAGTACTTTAAGGAGCTTTGAAGAGACCCAGGGTAAAACATGCAGCTGATCAGACAGGGAAAGTCTTAAAAGACTCATAACCGATATGTAAATTACACAGGCAATATCCCAACTAAAGGCCCATAAAGCACCAGGCCCATATAGTTATCCCTCAGAATTATGTTAATGGGGTGGGGAATCTATGATTGGCTCTGGCTCAGACTCAAGCATATACCTCATAAGGTGAAAAAAAAAGTGAAGCATGTAGAAATCGTAATCAGGCTATATCATAATAATTCCTAAGATTAAAGTATGGATCCTGCAGAGACCTTCATCTGATATCATTGATCAATGTGTGTACAAAATTACTAGTCAAAATATTACCTGGGAGATTAGACAACATTCTCCCTAAGATAACTGAAGAAAAGCAAAATATGTATTTTTTTTTTTAATGTAGGGACACAGATTTGAGCCAGCTTAGTATTCTTTGATGTAACAAAAGTGGTTGATTTGGTATGTTGGAATTTTCTCTTTAAAACCTTAGAGTTGAGGTAATTGTGGAGACAGATTCATGTAGTGGGTAAGAAACTTGTTCTTAAAAAGTTCAAGGTAATGATATATGGGGATCTTTTGGAGTCTGGAGGAATAGTAAGTTGAATAATGTAATGATGCCCACTATCATCTTGACTGCTCATTCTGATATGGGAGAAGCTGAAAGTTAAAATGTGAAGCATCCTGTAACTCATATGTTATTAGAAACTCAAAAGACTTTGAGAAATTAAAACTGTGCTAACAATAAATAGTCGGATGTACTTTAATATCTGTAAGGAAGATGAACCTGAATAGATTAAAGGATGAGGTCAAAAGTCTTATTTTTGCACACATTAAAAAAAAAAAAATAGTTGCAGTCTCGCACTATGCCTTACATAAAATATGTTCTTCAGAACATTCCACTGTAGGCAAAGCATGGAACACTGGTATTTATCCAAAAAATGATTGATAATTATGATGGGGGGCAATAGAAGAATTTCTGTACAAACAGCAGATATGCCTATATGCTATAGGGGTTCAGGAGACTTGATTGGTAAGATCTGACCATAAAATGATCACTTTCGAAGTCACCATCTCCCCTAACCCCCCCCCCCCATTGTCAGGGTCAAACAAAAAACTTTACAATAGCTGACTACAATCTCCTGAGAGCAGGTATAAGGAGCTTCTCAGCCACCGTCCCTTCATTTGGAACTAGCACTAATGTCCAAGCCTACGCCAAAAAACTATATGAGCACCTAAAGAGCTGTATGGACTCAACAATGCCTGACAGGAACAAATCATTTTCTTCAAGGAAGAGTAAACCTGACTGGTGGACAGCAGCATTAAAAAAATCTATAATAATAAGAGGAAAGAAATGCTTTTCAGGACCAAGAAGGAGCATGTGCCAAGTTGGAAGCAATCTCCCTTTTGTCTGAACAAGCAAATAAGGTCACTGGTGAAATCCTTTAAGGCTATCTTCGAGTTGAAATTGGCCACATCCACTAAGGATAATCACAAGGGCCTTCTTCCCATATATCTGCAATCTGAAAGGTAACACCCAAATCTGCTCTGAACTGGTGGCCAATAACACCACATTCACAAATGCCGTAGATATAGCCAACCTGCTGGCAGATAGGGTCAGTAAAAACTTCACCCCCTGCCCCCCATCAGTAAACCAAGACATTCCCAGCACCAACCCCCTCCCCTAATCACCAGGTGTTTAATGCCCTCTTAAAGGCAAAATATACAGTCTCCATGGGACCCGACAATATCCCTGGCTGTATCCTACATGAACTCAGGCATGAGCTCTCAACTCCATTCGGCATTCTATTCAACCAAACCCTGAGAACTGATTTTGCCCAGCTGAATGGAGGACAGCCACTGTGATCCCTCACCACAAAGGTGGAGCTTCCACTGACCCAGGCAATTATAGGCCCATCAGCCTAGCTAGCCTGATCTGCAAAGCCATGGAATGCATTATCATGGATCTTATAAACAAGGACATTAGTAACCTCCAAATGCTTGACCTCACACAGTTTGGTTTTGTCAAAGGGAGATCATGCTTGTTAAACTCAGTTGACTTCTTCGAAACAGCCACCAAAGCCATGGATGAGGGGAAGATGATGCACATCACCTACCTTGACCTAGCCAAAGCCGTCAACACTATTCTCCACTCAGGGATAATAGATAAACTCTCCCAGCTAGGCATCAACCTGTATATTACCAGATGGGTAGCTAACTGGCTCACTGATAGAACCCACTTAGTCAAAATAGGGGAAGCCACCTCTAGTAGTAGACCTGTAATGAGTGGTGTACCCCAAGGGTCAGTCTCAGGGCCTCTAATGTTTGGGATATACGTTTCTGAGGTGCAAGCCAAAGCCAGTGGTCTGTGGCTGACCAAGTTTGCAGATGACTGCAAGCTGGGCACTGTCTTAAAATCCCTTAGTGATGTGAACATGCTCCAAGTAGGCCTTACTCAAATTAATGACTGGTGCCAGAAGCATGGCTTCAAACTGAATGCCAAGAAATGCATCATTATCTTCTTTGGGGAAAATGGGGTCCCCGCTAATTGTCACATTAATACTAATGTACTAAGGATGCAATCAGTTATGAGGGACTTGAGCACCCAGGTTGATAGCGACCTGACTTTTGACCACCATGTTGCCTCCATTGTACGGAAGGCTTTCTACATGGCCCACTGCATAAGTAAGGGTATTTCATCCAGGAGCAAAGAGGTCATAACATCCTGTACTCTTCCTTTATCAGACCTATTATTGAGTACAATGCCCTCTTTGGCATGTACCTTGCCAAGCAGCTGGAGAGACCACAGAGGTTCCTGACCTGGAAAATTCAGGGTCTCAAAACCCTGTCCTCTACAGATAGGCTAAAATCCCTGCCCTGTCTCTCTACTTAGTCTCATATAGACTGCTCAGAGGTGACCTCTGTCTGGCATACAAGGCCATCTCAGACCCAGCCTAGATGGAGTTGCTGCATATCCGTAGTCAAATTTCACTCAAGCAACCCACACTCAAGGGCTCATCCTGGTCTGTGACATTAATAGAACTTGTCAGTTTGATATATTTCTGTCCCAAAGACATCCCCATCTATGGAATAGACTCCCTCTCCATGTCAAGCAGAGTACCTCTCTAGCACTCTTTAAGAGGAACCTGGATGACTGGATGGGAAACAGATAATACACCCCTGGGATCCCACCTGTGTCCCTACTGGACAGGGGAAACAGACGCTGACTTTGTGGGAACATGTGCAAAGTTCTTGGTCGGGCTAATAAGGGCTACAGGGTTAATAGCCTAGTATCATCCTATGAAACTATGAACTAGGTATGCTAAACCATTTAAATCTAGATAATTTGTTAAAAGGTGTATGACCTAAAGAAAAGTAGGGGAGAAGCCCAGAAGGATATATGCTTCCCAGGTTTTCCAGAATAATAGATAACAGATCAACATAAGAAATGTATAAAAATTGGAATCATGGAATGCTGATGGGCTTGGACAACTATATTTGGACAAGTCTTGGAACATGTAATGTGGTATCAGAAACTGAAAAACAAATCTTGCAAAGAAGGGGGGCATATGTTGAAAGATTCAGAATGTGGAGAGTTACAACATTCTGTTACTGAAGGAGACCTTACTCCTTTGTCATAAAGGCTTTTTAACATATTTGGTTTAAATGAATTTGCGCAGTAGAACTATTGATGAAAGCTATGCCATGGTAGTGGTGGACTAAGGCCCTAAGGGCTATATCAAGTCTGATTTACAATGATCCTTAATACAGGAGGTCTATTGCACTAAATTGAAAAATAGAAATAAGTTGGAAGAGGCAAGAGCAGATCATATTTAACAAAGAATGCAGGAGGTTGGTTGGTTTGGGATACTCCAAAGAAACTTAATTGTTGGTATCATTATAAAGGCCAATAACTGAGACTTCTCAACAAGTGATATCACTTTAATGTGAGGGAAGATAAGTTGTAGAAAAGTGGGTACAACAAATGCTAGAGGGGCACTGAGCCAGCAGCTGACAATGTCCATATGGGAATACTTTCATTTTGTTGAAAGGCAGTTGTACGATGCACCAAAGTGTGAAAGTACAACCTCAAGATTTCAAAAATGTTGACTGTCACTGTTGTGAATTCAAATGAGCAAATGCACATTCACCCAGCAATGGCATTCACTCATTTGTATTCGGCATTCCAGGTGTAGATCGCACTATAGCGGGGATCGGGAAATTAACATTTTCCCTTACTGTAGTGCAATCTCGGAGTTTGTATATTAAAGTAGCAGGGGTGGTGCAGGGGGGTGCAGCCCCTCCCCCCTGCGTAATGATGTTTGGAGATATTTGGAAATGTCTCCTAACATTCACTGTTGTGCTGAAGTTCGAAAATGTTCGAATCTGGTTTTCCAGATTACCATTTTCGACATTTTGTTTCAGGGACATGTTGAGTTTTGTGATTTAAAGTCTCACAATAGTGCGATCTTACAACTGCCTTTAAACAAAATGAAGGTATACCTCCATATGTTTTAGGTCTGTAAATTTATTCAACCATGCTGGGAGAATCTGATTCTTAGACACAATAGGGTGTGAGATCTGAAGGGGGTTAGGAGGTATTTTTTTTTTAATTTGGCCATACAAAGGGTGCTAAAATAGAAGAACCAGATGCTTTAAATGTAGGCTAGTCTCTGGCCAGTATCATGCAGCTGCTTTTTTTTTTTTTTTTTTTTTTTTGTTAATATAAGGACTGGAAATTAAGACATATTCTAAAACACTTCTGAGAACTTCTTACATCAACATCTTAGTTACACAATGTATTCTTTCAGAGATATAGGGAAGGGATACTAGCAAATACACAAGGAATATGGAAGAAGATTTATCAACTGCTACGGTCCAATTTCTCTGTAAATGATAACAGATCTTTGCATAGAGGAAATAAACTGACTTTATGAAGTTTTAAGACAATTTATGCCGTATGTATACAATGTATAAAGTTATGATTCATGTTTGAAATATTGTGTGTTACTGTTTATTGTTTGCTGTATTGTTTAATATATTTGCTTTACTCAATAATACATTCAGTCCATTTGTAAAAAAAATCAAATCCAAACAAACTGATCACAACCAGAGACTGAAAAGAATGTCAGACCATTTTAGGCCTAGTCATATACTACAATCAGTTTACTGGTAAATTTGACGTCAAAGTGTATCCCTTAGTGGACCTTACTAAAGCCAGGCTCCCACTTTACATCAAGTGGAATGATAAAGCTGAGAGTACATTTCTCTAAAAAAATTTGGGTAAAGACAAATGTCATTAGCTTTGAAATTGTATTAACATAAACGATACAAAACCTCCATATATGCTACCTAATTAGACAATTAAAAACAAAGTAGGGTACATAAGTATAATATATATTTGTCCACTGAGCCGAGTCAAAAACCACACCATGTTGGCTTTGTGACCTTTTATTAAATAACAGCCATTGACAACCAATAATGATACCACAATAATTCAGATGCAATATATAAATCAATAACTATTAAATCATTAACTCAAGCTGGTTGGCGTAACCCCACCTGTTCTGGCTACCACTACAGAAAAAGGGGTAGCCACCAGTCAAATCTGGGATCAACCTGAGGAGAGCTGAGACCACTGAACAGTAACAGGGGGGAAATAAATGGAAGGTGAAGCCATAAGGCTGACCCCAACTCATGTTACCCCCCCCAACAGCTGGCCTTGAAAAGGAGAATCTGTGTCATGGGAGGAACCAAGTTAAACTGTGAACAACTCTTTAATAGCAAAAGCAATTTCCAAATTAAACAAATCATAACCCATGTTATTCAAATAAACATTATCAAAATCATAAAAATCAGGCTCCAGTCTGCCAAGAACTCTGTGCTAATTCACATGGAAACCAATCTGATTAGCAACCTGCTTGACTCTATGTTTGATGAAATGCCTGGCTCTTTCAATAACACCGGACCTTCTATCACCTTTCCCGTGAAGCCTCAGGATGAAGACAGACCAGAACAAAACTAAATTTGGGTATAACTCCTGTAACTGGTGCATATCAGACAGCATTTTAGCCAACAGGATTTTTTAGGGGTCTGAGTCAAATCATTAACCCTGAGGTGAATTACCACAATTCTGGGTAAAGCTTCATTCATGGTAGTCTTACATCAGATTTCCTAGAAATTAAATAAGCTGAGGCCATGGAAACCAAAATATTGAAATGTCTAAATGTTAAGATAAAAAGAACTTGAATGACCAGCCAGGCAGGCCAAGGGTTGGATTTTAGCTCTCTCGATGAAAGAATGGCCCAATACCCAAATGACCTTATGTAAGACAAAAAGGCATCAGACACTCAGCTTCCTGTTCTTTGAATGACCTTGACAGAATGCCCTTCCATGGCCAAATCAGAGGTGTTACCTATCCAGAAGGAATGTGAGTAGTAATCTTGTGGATTAATTCCTTGCCCTGCCATGGTCTGCCTAAGAAATAAATTGCTCTCTGCCAGGCTAAAAGGCCTGTCTGAAGCCTGCATGAAAACTGGGACTGATCTTTTCTTTGTAGAAGTGATAGTATGTTGCAACCTGAGCCAATGCACTGTGCAAATAGTCAGCCTACTTACCTTGTCTAAACACACCTGCTGACCTTTCCCAGATTGATCTATCTTTGATGTCTTTACTCAGATCTGGATAAAATCACTGTGGATGACAAGTTCCTCCCAGCAAAGTTAAAGGAGTAGTTCATTGGGACAGAAGGCACCTGCATACAAGGATGCAAACAGAGCTACTATTACAACAAAAATATGAAAATCACACAGTGTCTTATAGGGACATTGAATAACAAGGGTAAGGAGATGTCTCCCAATAAGCTTTCTGGAATTCCAGGAAAGCCCCTGAATATTCTCAATGCCATTTAGTACTCTCCCACTAACCCAGTGGCCTGGCACTACCTGAAGGCCCAAAAATGTCCCAACCATCTATGAGCTGCAAGGTGCACTCTGAGAGTTTTAGGTGAATAACCTGCAGCAGACCTGGCCACTATAAACTGAAGTAACAACTGCACCATCTCTCCCATGCCCTAGGACCAGAGGCCAAAGACATGTAGAAAGCCTTGTAAAACTGAAGGGATGAGGAGTGTGCCTTTCTAGTATTGCTGGCCCAAGAGCTGACCAAGATTGATACTGCTAGCCTTCTCAAATTAGGCAGACTCCTTCAGGAGCTGGAGTACACTTTGGAGCTGAATGCTTGACCAGCTGGTGAAACAGGACAAAATGAAAATGGGAGAGGCTGTCAGCTATAGGGTTAAGATGACTAGGGACAATAACACACAAGAATGACAAATTAATCTCCAGACTCACCAAAAATAAAAGCCTGATAATCGAGTGGACCCAACTGGACCTGAAAGAACATTTATTGAGAGGGTCACCACTGACATATTGTCTGAGTGAAAAACAATCTTCCTAAAATTTAACCAGTCTTTCCATACCAAAACTGCCACCCAAATGGGAAATACTTCCAAAAATGTAATGTCCCTCCTCCTCTCCTTGGACCAGCTTTCCGGACACCTTTCAGTAAATCAGCTGCCTGGGACACAACTCCCATTACCAGATCCTCCTGTTGCATCAGTGAAAAGCTCAAGGTCAGTGGAAGTAGTCCAAAGGGACTGCCAAAAAGAAACTCCATTGAACTGTCTCAAGAATATGAACCAAAGTTGAAGGTCATCCTTTTTCCCATCTGGTTAACTACACAAAGTAGTGCCTGTTACCCTTCAACAAGTCAGAAACAAACTGCAGAAAAGTATTGCCTGGAGAGACTGACCTGCAGGCAAATATCAGTAAGTTATGTAGCTGCATGTTTTGATTGCACAAACTTTGCTGGAATCTAAAAATCTCCAAAGTAACTGCTAGACTTGTTGAAGTTTGGGCAAAGGAAGCTTAAACGAGTTATCAGCTCTATAACCTTCCAGCCCCAGAATGGTCATGACTTGGCTTGGTTTTTATGATTTGTCACTGGCCACTGGTACTCCTTACTTGAAACAAAGCCACTTAAAATAGAGATGCCCTCTAAAACCTCATCCTGGCCCTCTCCCTCTATCAGAAAATCAGCTAAGTAGTGGACTGCTGACTGGCAGGGAGCTCGCTCTTGCCAGCACCAATATAAAGCTGTGCTAAATAGTTTGAATGTCTCACAAGCTGCAGAGCACCATACTGGCATTGCTGTGTCAAAAAATATTTTACCATCAAACTGAAAACATAAATAAAGCCAAGCTTCTTGTCTCACAGGGAGAAGATGGGAAGAGGATTGTATATCAATGTTGCAGAGCCAAGGCTCAGAGTAGACATAATGATTTCCATTGCATGGTTTAAAGAGGAGTAGCATACCATGGTCAGCTCGCTGTCAATAAAATCATTGATTGAACCATCTGCCAGGTGGGACAGATGAAGAATTAACCTGAATTCACTCTCCTATTTCTTGGGAACCAGACTGGTGTGGGAAATTTTAATAGCAGGCCATGGGGGGTTGAATGTGATCCAATTATCTTGCCACCTGATTGCTCTCTCTCTATCAATATAGCAGCAATTTGTTCATGTCCCTTGATGGATGACAGATCATTAACTAACTTAGAATCTAACAAGGCTGTGGAATGAAGCATTTGGAGAAATATTTAAGAAGATTGCCTGTTTCCCTCTGATCCAGTTAACCTGACAATAAGCAGGATAATCTATCTAGGCAAATGGGAGAATGAGCCCACTGTGGTATGTACAACTCCTTGCTAAAAGCCCTCCTTATGTCCTCAAACGGTGGCTTAGCCTGAAATGAAGTATTGTGCCCCCTAATCTCTCCTTTAGTCTGAAAAGTGGATAAAAACAGTTCTATCCCTAGCAACTAACCCCCATGACCTTGAAGCAGGGTGATCTTTCCCACAACCCAAACACAAGTGGTTGTAATTGCAAGCAGGCAAAATGCACTTACTGTAGTTGAAGACCCAGCAAAACTTTGCATCCTTTGCATTAACAACCCCTACATCAATCCCAGTAGCCACCTGCTTGTCCATTATAGCACTGAGCCATATGGCAGGATGCCTTGACTCTCACATGACGGACTAGTCGAGGGCTTTCAGTTTCCTAAAATTCTGATCATAATTTAGCCAATCAGAGCCCCTTTTCACATGGCAGGCTTACCTTATGGCCACAAAGTAAGCTAATAAAAGGCAACACCTAACTGAGGTCCTTCTCAATGATCACCCCTATAAACACTACAAAACCCAGTGACCAAGTATCCCAGTTCCTAACAGGTATCTTGGCTGATGCCTTTTTCCCAAAGGCTGCTAAAGCTGCCATCAAGTCCTTGTTAGACATGGTCAAAAGTCATAGATATCTACAAACTCCTCTTTTATTATCTTGACTTTGACCTTGGTGAGATATGTGTCATGATGTGAGACCCCAGGGAATTGGAACCTGGAAGATTGAGCATAGCCATGGGAAAAAAGAACTGGGGAACACAATTGCCCTCTCTGAACTGCTTACCTCCTTGGACCCCAAGTGCCAGTTGGGTAAGGATGCTTGAGCAACCTGGCCTACGTCAGTGCCCATCCACTCTCCAGCTCCTGCATCTGCAGAGGCAGCAACATTTCTTTCTAGGGCTAAGTCAAACAACCTAAGCCTCCCCTCTTCTGGCAAAATATTTACAAACTCATCTAAACAATCTTCAGAAGATTGACCCCTACCAGTAATACTAAGCTTTGCTGACCCAGAATAGACATTACCTTGTGCTTCTGTTGATAGTTTGGATGGGCAGGAAGGGGTGACCCTTTACCTGGAGGAATCTCTGTTTGTCTTCTTCTAAGCCTTCTTAACCAGGGCTAGTCCTTCAGCTGCACCCTCTTCTGTATTCAGTGATGGTTTCTTCTTGGAATGGAATTCTGCTCA